>NC_081762.1:10761679-10889179 GCF_963082965.1 Carassius carassius | reverse complement strand
TTGTGCATGAAGGCACAACCGTAAATAAATACGCTACATGGAATTGTCAAATCACCCAGTATTCATAGCGGTTTGTTTGGTCATTTAATACACTACTATTCAAAAGTTTGAGGTTGGTATGAGTGTTTTATTTTATGTCTGTGACGTCTCTTAAGCTCATTTAGGCTGTATTTATTTCATCAAAAATACAGTAAAAACTGTAATATTGTGAAATATTATTACAATTTAAAAATAACTTTTCTATTTTTAAATATTTTGTAATGTAATCAATCCTTCAAATAATTAAAGAAATCATTCTAGTATGCTGATTTGCTCCTCAAAAAAATAAAATTGTATTATCAATGTTGAAAACAGTTATTCTGTTTAATATTTCTATGGAAACCATGACACATTATTTTTCAGTAATCTAAAATGAATGTTTTTATTCATATATATGTTTAATTTATATATTTTTTTGTCATATTATAAATGTCACTTTTAATCAGTTTAATGCATCCTTGATGAATTTAAGTATTAAGTTTATTCACACAAAATAGCCCCAAACGTTTGAACGGTAGTGTATGCATTTATTAGGAGTTTATGAATTGGCAGTAGGCGGGACTATCACCGCGCTCCTCCTTACATGGAAGCTCCTCCTCTTTTTTAATAGTAATGATAAAGCGAGTTTGTGTAGATGCATTTTGCTCCACCACACTGTCTTGTTTCCCTGTCATCGTGTTTGTGTTTGTCTCCTCATCATTTTCCATCGTATCCCTGCATTCCTCCTCTGCCTCCATGTAATCGACTTCCCCTTCCTCAATCTCTCTTTCTCCTCTGTTGTCCTGCTCTTCCTGTCTAAGCCAGTTGTGACCATTGAAAAAGCTGAGAACAGCCTCTTTGGCTACTCCTAGTTGAGCAGACAGGGTATGAATGGCCTCTTGATCTGGATGTAGTCCCACTTCCTGAATGAAACTCTGCAGGATTGCATGGGCTTCTGGTGGTAAAGACCTGCCTCCAATATTTGGGCCCATGTGAGTGGCTTTGAGACATCCAGTGATGAGATGCTGCTGGAGGAAGTGTTGATGATGCTGAGTTGGGATTTTATGCAGTTGTTGGTGCTGCTTCAGAGGCACCATGTGTTGTGGCATGACCTTTAAAAAAATAAAAAAAAAATAAAATATATATATATATATAAATATTAACTATATATTAGGGCCCATATTAGCAAAATAAATGTAAAAGTTTGTGTGAGCACTCACTTGTAGTTGTTCTGTCAGTGGTCTTGTATGTTTTTCTGAGTAGAATGTCTGCCCCGTATTGCTCTCTTGGTCATATATAACATCTCGCTCTGATTGGCTGAGATTTAGGAATTGGCGAATCAGAGACAGATTTTCCCACAGTGTACGATTCTGAGGCGATGGCTCCTCCTTCCAGCGCAGTAGCTCACACAGCCAGCCCTAAAACACAGACACAAATGCAGCAGGCTTCAAACATCTGAGACGATGTTGTAAAATAGTTTCAAAATCTAATTAAAACCTAGACGTTAATGTAATGTTTTAGGATTTTTTGGACCATTTGAAAATGTTATAATGTAAAATGAATAAGAAATATTTTATTTATGCTTTCCATGACATAAATATTTAAATATATAATAAATATTTATATGTAGGAGATAAATATTTAATTTTCAAGAGATATTTTAAATTCTGCAGTATTTCTAGGTCACCAGTCAAATAAGCAAAATAACTACCATTAACCATGTGAATTCTTTTGTTCAAAATGTAAGATTTTCTAATTGTTTTGCTGATAATTTAATTTGTAATGAAAAAATAAGGTTTATTGGATTATATTTTCACAAAATGTTTTTTTTTTCTTTTTAAAAATGTAAGGAAAAACTTATGCTGGTAATCTAATTTTCAATGGATAAAATGCCATATAAATAAATAAATTAATTAATTAATTGAAAAAGCCACTATTCAACTAGTGTTTTAGACATTTTGACCCTACATATTATCTCATTAAAGTGGGAGTGGATTAATAATAATAATCATATTACAGAACTTAATCCTAATAATATTACAGTCAGTGCATTCAAGGTATATAAATTGGATATAAATTTATTGTATTTGAATATGCATTAAATGTGTATACATCGAATTAAAAATAAATTTCTTTAAAGGGTCATGAAACCCCAGACTACTTATTCTAAGATTTTAGCAGAGGTGTTTGTGTTGCACATCATAGAAGACAATGTTAGCATCCGCTAATTTTAACTGTTGGAGAAAATTGGTTAATTTTAAGCTTTTTTGCACTATTTTCATCTTCCGGATTTAGAATCTACATTGTGTTGACGTCACGATTTTTGACGTGGCAATGGACTATAGTACATTGATGACGCGTCGGTGTCTATTCAATTATTCATGAGATTGCGTGTTCTTATCCTATGAGAAGACGCTTCACTTAATTATTCACAACAGCATGTGTTGATTTGCTATGAAAGACTCATCAGACTGTGAAATGACATTGCACACATTAACAGAGAAACATTCATGGATTGCAGAAGAGTGTTTGTTTTTTTCTTTGTAATAAGAGTTCGGCACAAACGCGATTCATTCACTTGGTGAGTGTAACCGTTTTTATAGCCCTGTGACACAACCTGTCAGAAGGCTTATATAAACGCCACAGAATAATATATATGTCTCATTTGTGAGGTGCTTTGAATAAAAGCGTCTGCTAAATGACTGAATGTAAGTGTAATATGTTTTCGATGCAGAGTGCAAATGGCTGTGCATTTATTTGTGCTTTTAGCTCGATGGGAGCGAAATGAAAATTTCTGAACACAAAGCTTTGTGTGCTGTCTGTCTCCCCTCTTCCCCCTCCCCCGGTCCGTTGCACAACACGCCCACTTTTTTTAGCATTTTTTAAAACCGTGGTGAGAACTAACCTGTGCTGAAATGGGGGGTTTCATGACCCTTTAAACCGAAATCTAATGTTATTAAAATAAGTCTTTTATGCTACACCAAGGCTGCTTTTCTTTGATCAAAAATACTGTTAAAACAGTAATAATGTGAAATATTATTACACTTTAAAATAACTGTTTTCTATTTTAATATTTTAGAGTTTTTAGATGAGTGGCTACCAAATATTAAAATAGAATAATAATATTTCACAATATTACTGTTTTTACAGTATTTTTTTATCAAAGAAAAGCAGCCTTGGTGTAGCATAAGAGACTTATTTTAATAACATTAGATTTCGGTTTAAAGAAATTTAGACTTCTGGTCTACTGTAAATATCTTCTCATAAAACTGGGAGTGGATTAATACTAATTATTTTCATGAACACTATATTACATTATATGAATTGTAGGTATAGTATATACCGCACATTTCCTTGCATTCAAATAAACATTTATTATGTTTAAATATTTATGTAATGTACAGTACAGACCAAAAGTTTGGACACACCTTCTCATATGTCATATTGTAGGTTCTTCAAAGTAGCCACCTTTTGCTTTGAATACTGCTTTGCACACTCTTGGCATTCTCTTGATGAGCTTCAAGAGGTAGTCACCTGAAATGGTTTTCACTTCACAGGTGTGCCCTGTCAGTTTTAATTTCTTGCCTCATAAATGGGGTTGGGACCATCAGTTGTGTTGTGCAGAAGTCAGGTGGATACACAGCTGATAGTCTTACTGAATAGACTGTTAGAATTTGTATTACGGCAAGAAAAAAGCAGCTAAGTACAGGAAAACGAGTGGCCATCATTACTTTAAGAAATTAAGGTCAGTCAGTCCGAAAAATTGGGAAAACTTTGAAAGTGTCCCCGAGTGCAGTCACAAAAACCATCAAGCGCTACAAAGAAACTGGCTCACATGCGGACCGCCCCAGGAAAGGAAGACCAAGAGTCACATCTGCTGCAGAGGATAAGTTCATCCGAGTCACCAGCCTCAGAAATCACAGGTTAACAGCAGCTCAGATTAGAGACCAGGTCAATGGCACACGGAGTTCTAGCAGCAGACACATCTCTAGAACAACTGTTAAGAGGAGACTGTGTGAATCAGGCCTTCATGGTAGAATATCTGCTAGGAAACCACTGCTAAAGAAAGGCAACAAGCAGAAGAGACATTTTTCTGCTAAAGAACACAAAGAATGGACATTAGACCAGTGGAAATCTGTGCTTTGGTCTGATGAGTCCAAATCTGAGATCTTTGGTTCCAACCACCGTGTCTTTGTGCGACGCAGAAAAGGTGAACGGATGGACTCTACATGCCTGGTTCCCACCGTGAAGCATGGAGGAGGAGGTGTGATGGTGTGGGGGTGCTTTGCTGGTGACACTGTTGGGGATTTATTCAAAATTGAAGGTATACTGAACCAGCATGGCTACCACAGCATCTTGCAGCGGCATGCTATTCCATCCGGTTTGCGTTTAGTTGGACCATCATTTATTTTTCAACAGGACAATGACCCCAAACACCCCTCCAGGCTGTGTAAGGGCTATTTGACCAAGAAGGAGAGTGATGAGGTGCTGCGCCAGATGACCTGGCCTCCACAGTCACCGGACCTGAACCCAATCAAGATGGTTTAGGGGTGAGCTGGACCGCAGACAGAAGGCAAAAGGGCCAACAAGTGCTAAGCATCTCTCGGGGAACTCCTTCAAGACTGTTGGAAGACCATTTCAGGTGACTACCTCTTGAAGCTCATCAAGAGAATGCCAAGAGTGTGCAAAGCAGTAATCAAAGCAAAAGGTGGCTACTTTGAAGAACCTAGAATATGACATATTCTTTTTAGTTGTTTCACACTTTTTTTATGTATATTATTCCACATGTGTTAATTCATAGTTTTGATGCCTTCAGTGTGAATCTACAATTTTCATAGTCATGAAAATAAAGAAAACTCTTTGAATGAGAAGGTGTGTCCAAACTTTTGGTCTGTACTGTATATACCTCATATGTAATGAAAGCTGCTTTGGATCAAATGCGTAAATGTATTGGCTTGTAACATGTATCTCTTTCCCCTTTTTTTTTTTTTTAGAAGAGATTTCTTGTGCAATCTGTACTAAAGTATTCCTTCTGTACATATGCACACACACATGTACCTGACTCTTGGCTGCAGACACTTTTGCAAACAAGGCCTGCGACACTTTTGCCCGTCTCATTTCTTGCTGTATTTCATCATAGATGCCGTAGTTAATTCCAGAATCATCGCATTCCACTTTGACTACAATGTCCTTGGAAACAGGTGAAAGTTTTGCCTGTATTGAGAGAGATATTTACCATGACAACACTTAATTAACAAATGGCACTTTAGTATTACCATTATTACTATGGTTAACTAGGAGTTTACTTGTCTAAAATAGAGATTGTAGCACATGCTGATTTGCATCTCAGGTTAATAAATACATTTAAGTAAACCTGAATGGGCAGAGGTGAGCTTGTATTGGTGTTGTAGGTAGAGTTGAGGTTACGCTCTCTTTCCTCCAGATAAATGGAGTCTCTCTGGCTCTGTGGCAGTTGCAGGAAGCTCTGCATGGCCCTGAGGTTTACTAAAAGAGACTGAGACGCACACCGTGGGTCTTCTTCCTTGCGCAAGATCTCCGATAGCAGGCCCTGTTGCAAGTAATATCACAGACAGACACATTAATAGGTATACAGATACATGATATTTGAGAGATATGTAAATTTCTATCATGTTACCTGAGTCCTGTTAATGGCCACTCGTGCAAACACGGCTTGGGAAACCCCCGCCCTCTTTAGTTCATCACGCACCCAATGGTAAATTTCAGGTGACACGTCGGTGACAGGGGAGGGGCATTGAGCTACCGTGGGTGGGGACACATTGCATTTGGGAGGAGTCTTTAGTGGTGCAGGATGAGGCCCGTGTGGGTGCGTGTGAGCATGTGTGAGGAGCTGAGACATGGCATGCTGCTGTGAGAGGAGCTGAGCCATCACCAGACCAGGCATTCCAGCCTGCATCTGGACAATGCCATGTGACTCCGCCCCACTGCCTTCCATTGGTTGCTGGTACATGGTGGGCTGGCTGGAGGATGATGGTTGGTTGCAATGTCTGCTCATGTCACCTGAAATGAGATGAAAAACCTTTAGTAGCTCGACATTCATGTGAAATCACTGGAGTCTATTGAAAATTTACAGCCAAATTCTGTGACAGCATATATACAGTTGTTTTACTTGACTACAGTTTTAGTATTTAAAATCTACATTTACCTACACTCCCATTCAAAAATTTGGGGTCAGTAAGATTTTTGTAATTTAAAATAAATGTTTTCTATTCATCAAAGCATCATGCAAAAATGCAGCAACAGTTTTCATGAAAATATTAAGCAGCACAACTGTTTTCAACATTACTTATAAGAAGAAAATGTTATTGTGCACCAAATCAGCATATTAGAATGATTTCTGAATGAGCATGTTATATTGAAAACTGCTGAAAATTCAGCATTGCCATCACAAGGATAAATTACATTTTTTAAATGTATTAAAATGGAAAATATTAAATTGTAATAATATTTCACAATATTACCGTCTGGTCAAAAAATGCAGCCTTTGGTGAGCGTAAGAGACTTGCTTCAAAAAGACTGCAAACTTTGATTGTAGCGTAGTCTATTGCTTTTTATTAATATAGGTTAATAAGTGAAGTGACGTGACATACAGCCAAGTATGATGACCCATACTCCGAATTTGTGCTCTGCATTTAACCAATCGAAAGTGCAATGAATGAACTAACAATGAACAATTTCAAAGCATAATCTATAATTTATTAATGTATTTATTAATGTATTAATTTCAAATTCATGTTTGTCCATAATACAGTTTTGTTAATACAACTTGAAATTTTTTAAATGTATATTTAGAATTTTTAAATATTAAATTCTTTGTTGTTAATGGATTAAGCTTTAATTTAAGTTGTTACCAGAAACACAAGATGACTACTTAAAAAAAGCTATAAATGTGTGAATATAACAGCTATTCTTGGAGAACATACAGTAGGTTGCAACTCACCCATCATAGACTTTGCCCTCTTGTAGTGTTTGTACCACTGTCCAAACTCTTGACATCTCGCAGCAGAGATGCTGGCATAGTAAGTGCCATTCACTACTGATGAAATCATGCTCTTTAAAAAACAACAACAACAACAACAACAAAAGAAAACAAACAAGTTAATGTATGTTTGTGTGTAGGCAAAAAGTGTGATTTTGCCTCTCATTTCCTTTTTATGTGACCTTAACAGGAATTCAGTAATTAACAGACAGAGCATACTAAGCTAAGTCTTGAGGTATGCCTTGGAACTGACTAAATGTGTCCAGAAAGGATGTGCTAAAAGTTTTTGTCTCCTTGCTAAATAGATTTAATAACTGGTTCTCAACCTAGGGATGGATCTTAATAGTAGGGTGTATTCTTCAATGAGAGCACTTCTATGATCATAGTTCTGCTCTTTAACCATAGGATATAATACAATTCACCCTATTTTATTCTATAGCTACATGCAATTAAGCTATGGTTGATGAAAAGTATGTTTAAGTTAGTATTAAGTTATATGGAATATAGTGCCTGGCAAAAATAGTGCATTTACAGTGTTTACTTGCGTACAAAGGTTTTTTTTTTTTGTGATCGTACCTGAGATAATGGACACTCTTTAGCCAGAGTGCTCTGATTCATCTCTTTCAGCAGTTCCTTCAGGGCATTTCTGACGGTAGAATGAGTCCATTGCTCAGCAGGCAAGTCCTCTAATTTAGAAACACTGAGAGAGTGAGAGAATGTGCGTGAGTCAGTGAGAAAAACAGTGTACTGCAATAATTAATTACACTGTAGGACATTAATCACAAATAATTATTATTTCACAAATAGCTATATTATTAAGTGTTTATCCTCAAAACTTCAATAACTATAATAACTTTTAATAATTTTGAAATGAGTTTTAATACTAAATTACCTGTGAAAAATTATCCTTAATCATGAATCAGAACAGTTTTAATTTTCAGAGTGTAGTTCATCATTCTGATAAGCCTGTTTGCTGAAACCCAGAGACATATGTGATACAAGTGTGTGTGCCAGTTGTACCTGTGTAGCTTTATTCTTAAGGTGATGACATGGTAAAGATCTTGAAGCATGTCTCCTACTGTCGCGTCAAAGGTGTCCGTCACAGTGGACAGGGACACAGGGTTCCAATGGCCAACCTGAACCTGACCTAATGCAGAAATTATTTTTTATTACAATGACTACTATATATATGATCCTTAAATAGTTCCTGCCACCATAACTCATTTTTTGTCTGTATTTTGGAGTTGTTGTTGGTTATTTTTTTACTTTGCTACTTATTTTTCTCTTATGGCAACCTTAGTAGTTTCCTAATCTTGAGCAAGTTTACATTTTCTTGTGTCCCATCAGCTTTCTCTTTGAGTGTCTTGTATATTATTTTTTTCACTTATTAATTGTTGATTCAAATAGGCAAATTATGTACCATATTTATAACCATTTGTATTAAAATGGAAAAAAAAAATTACACATTCCATATATGAGGGATGTTATGTAAAAAAAAACACACATTAAGTACAGTTTAACTTAAGATTCGACTATTCAAACATTTTTGCAGTGTTTTTGTTTTTTTTCATTTAATTGTCTAGACTTTTCAACGTTTAAATAGAAATTTAAAATGAATCAAAGTACAGGTCAATTTGATATCAATTAGGTATGATTACTGGAAATAGTTTGTATTATTTGTGTGCTGCAGTTCAAAAATTTGGGGCCAGTATGCTTGTTTTTTATTTTTTCAGAAAATATGTGCTAAATTGATCAAAAATGTAATGTTAAAAAGATTACTTTTCAAATGCTGTTTTTAAATATTTTATCCAACAGAGAATCCTGGAACAATTTTCAGTTTCCACAAAAATATTAAGTAGCAACTGTTTTCAACATTGATGATACTCAGAAATGTTTCCTGAGCACCAAATCAATGCGTCTATTCCATCACAAGAGAACATTACATTTAAAATATATTAAAATAGAAAATGGTTATTTAAAATTATATTAATATTTATTACATAGTATTAATATATTTTTACTTTATTTTAATCAGTAGCCTTGGTGAACATATGGGACTTCCAATTTTTACAGTAAGTGAGATGCATACCGAAAGATAAGATGCAGGCTATGATGGTGCAGACTGGAACTAAAAGAAACAGCCCCATCCCCATCTTTCAGGCTTACATATTAAATTTGAATTGAGTGTGAATTATTCATTAGTGTGTGTGTACCTGTAGCCAGAGCCGCCGCGGTGTGTGTGTATCCCAGCTCTTGCAGTGCAGCCTCTGTAATCTGGCTGAACAGCAGGTCTTTCTTCAACAGCACAAATTCTGCATGCTCCGATCTCTTCCTCTCTGAGGGTGGGACATCACTCTGCTCCACCATACAAAACACAGGGATCAGACTGCCTGTAGAAAAGAGAACACGATCACTCAGACATCTTATGAACAGACATGGTCTTCTATCCGTGTTTATGCCCATCATTGTATACCTTTCCTCCTGTTTGCGTGTATTGATGTTTGTTTGGAGGTCAGGCTCACAGGAGTGATTCCAGGTACAGGCAGATCTCTTGAATTCTCCATACGGGCCATTTTACAGGGAGGATAAGAGGATTCACACATGACGGGCCCCTGGGTGCCACTAGTAGTTGCTAAATGGTCCATCATCGTTTTTAATCTCAGCTCTCACAAACTACCGAAAATTATAACATGAGGAAAGGAGAAAATATATATATAGAGAGAATTGTAGTTTTGCTCAGTTGTTCTGTTTTTTCTTATTTTCTGTTATGATGGTTTATAATGTTCAGGCTGGGTTTTATTATTATTATTTTTTATACTGGTTCTAGACTTTTTTTTTTTTTTTGCTGGTCAGACTCGCAGACCAACTTGTTTCCCAGCTAAAACCAGCTTAATCAGGCTGGGAGACCATGTCAAACCACCTACGACCAGCAAAGCATCTTAGGCTGGCTTAATATGTTATTTGTTCAGCAGTAAAGAGCTGCTACAGGTGCTGCATATATGCTCAGTCTACGAAAAATCATCATCTCGTCTCCTTTTTATGCCATATTTATTTTCCGTCACTTACTTTATTGACTGCAGTGCTGTTTTCCGGTGGTTATAATCCTGCAGACGGG
Source organism: Carassius carassius (assembly GCF_963082965.1). Taxonomy (NCBI): domain Eukaryota; kingdom Metazoa; phylum Chordata; class Actinopteri; order Cypriniformes; family Cyprinidae; genus Carassius; species Carassius carassius. The sequence goes on along the minus strand of NC_081762.1, from coordinate 10,879,028 downwards.
GATCCGAACATGCCGACAGAGCTAGCGCGCGTCCCAGGATCGCTCACTAACAAAAACACTGGCTCCAGAATCAGCGCGCGGGTCCGATGACGAGCGACTCGAGAGAGGGTTTTATTTCATAAAGAAAGGTCTTTGTTCTTAGCAAACGGGGAAAAAACAGACGCATTTAAATCAATAAAATAAGGCTAACAGAGAGGAAAAACGGCTCGTATAATATAATGCTCGAACACAGATCCGTAATTAAATCTATAGGCGGTCCCACAAAGCATCATCACTGGGATGTCACCAAGAGTAGACCAATCAGTTTCCAGCAGAAGTGCCTCCTGTCAGAATACATGACTGTTTTAGTATGGCAAGCTATATTAACGTTTAATAATTGGTTTCTTGAGCATTTTTGATGTTTCAGTAGTAAAAACTCTTAATTTCAAATATCTAATGTACAACTACTTATATTTTTTGATTGGCTTACATTGAGTGCTGTGAAAACACTCATGAAATGAAATGTAAATGTAAACATTTCATGAAACATGAAATGTTTTGTCCTTGGCCATATTGATATTAGAAGAATTTAGACAGAATTGATGAGTAAATACTATATTTAACTAATGACAATGGCCAGATAAGTTTCTTAAAGGTTTACATAAGACATTCCTTTTTAAAGGTCCCGTTCTTCATGATCCCATGTTTTAAACTTTAGTTAGTGTGTAATGTTGTTGTTAGAGTATAAATAATATCTGTAAAATTCTAAAGCTCAAAGTTCAATGCCAAGCGAGATATTTTATTTAACAGAATTCGCCTACAACAAACGACCCATTTGGACTACATCCCTCTAGTTCAGGGGTGGGCAATTAATTTTGACAAGGGGCCACATGAGAAACCTGAATCGTGTCAAAGGGCCACACCAACAATAACACTTAATCAATACCAACACACCAACAATAACCCTTGCTCAAGGGCACCTAAGTCGTCCACCTTCAATACCACGACTTAGGTGCCCTTGAGCAAGGCATCGAACCCCCAACTGCTCCCCGGGCGCTGCAGCATAAATGGCTGCCCACTGCTCCGGGTGTGTGCTCACAGTGTGTGTGTGTGTTCACTGCTCTGTGTGTGTGCATTTCGGATGGGTTAAATGCAGAGCACAAATTCTGAGTATGGGTCACCATACTTGGCTGAATGTCACTTCACTTTCACTTTTTCACTTTCACTTTTAATTCTGCTCAGCTTTCTTCCATTGTACAATTCCCTTAATTATATATTATGAATAGCTGGTACTGGTGATCAGTAGAATAAAAATAAAATAAAATTCTGTTTATATTAGGCTAAGTGAAATTGTGGTGCGTAGGTCAAACAATTTTGTGAGAAATGACATAAATTGTCCTAACGGCTGCTTCTCTGGTGGTGTAAAGTTTTGTAAAAAGTCCTTGTTGAGTGTGCAGTTTTGCTAGCAACGCATCAGACACACTTGCGCGCTCTTTTTCAGACAGATTTCTGTATTTATCCTCGTGTTTAGTCGTGTAGTGCCGATTCAAATTGTAATCTTTTAACACAGCGACCTGTGTACCGCAAATCAAGCACACAGCGTTACCTTTAATTTCTGTGAAGAAGTACTTGGCAGTCCATGTCTTGTTAAAAACACGACATTCATTATCAACTTTTCTTTTCTTAGCGTGTGCTGACATTTTGGGGGTAACACCACTTGTTGCTAATCAACTTCACTGTCGCCTGGCAACAGAGCGCGAGCCTCCGCTGAGTGCGCGCGCATTCCGCGCAACTCCCCAAACAGATCTTCAGATGCGGAGGCACGCGCGCGCTGTTAAGACGAATCTGCCCGAGCAGACGGATATTCGTTTTTTTATTACCTTCGCGCTCATGCGGACGCGTCGAGTTTGACTGCAGTATCTTCTATTCTATGCGCCTTATAATCCGGTGCACCTTATAGTGCGGAAAATATTTTTATAATCTATGTTGGCCGGACAGGGACACACAAAGGGCCGGATTTGGCCCGTGGGCGTTGTTTATGGACCACAACCGGTAAGTGTATTTTATTATTTAAGTTGGTGCGTTTAACAGTTTCTGTAACTTATTACACAAAGGGCAACGCTGTTTAGCTTTGTTAACTAGATGTTAGGGCTGTGCAAAAAAATCGAATGCGATTTCCATGCGCATCTCGTCAGTAAAAGCGTTCTGTGATTAGAAGTATTCTCCAGCATGCGCGTTCAGATCAGCATTGCCACATTTTCAAAACAAATCCTGCCCACTTGCTTCTCAAAACTAGTCCAATCGCGTTTCCAGGAGGGTAACGTGCGCTCAGCTTGTGTCGAATCACAACACAGGAACCGCTGGCACAATCAGAACTCGTTACGTATTTCTAAAGGAGGGACTTCATAGAAAAAGGAAGTCATCAGCCCGTTTTTATGACAGTGAAAACAGCGGTATGCAGATAGGTGAATTGTGTGAAAAATACTGTGTTTTTTTACACGCGAAACATGAACACATGTTATATTGCACACTGTAAACACAATCAAAGCTTCAAAAAAACACGAAAAATGGGACCTTTAATGATGCTCTGCTAATTCACATTTGGTTGAAATTTTAAACATTTTAGTTTTTGGTTTTGGAAGTTTTCCCTCACAGATGAAATGGAAATTTATGTTTTGAATTTAACATTAATTTAACCAAGTGTTGTTAGTTTAAAATATGTTGCCTTAAACAGTTCAAAAGATCCATAATATTGTTTTTGAAATAAATTAATACTTTTATTTTGAAAGAGTGGATAAAATTTAGTAAAAAAAAGGGACAATAAAGGCATATAAAATATTAATAAAAGGTTTCTATATTCTCACTCTATTCAGAAAAGAATCCTACACTCTACAGAACATATCCACAAAAATATTTACCAGCACAACTGTCAGAATTGTTTCTTGAGCACAAAGTTAGCATATTAGAATAATTTTATTTGGACCATGTGACACAGAAGACTGTAATGGCTGCTGAAAATTCAGCTTTAACATCACAAGAACAAATTGGCTTTTTAAAATATAATAAAATATAAAACATTATTTAAATTTGTAATAATTTCACAAAATCACTTTTTACTGTGTTTTTTATTATTAAATAAATGCAAATAATTATTATTAAGTAAATGCAACCTTGGTGAGCATAAGTGTCTTCTTTCAAAAAATAAACCAAAAATATCTGGTATTTTTCTTGGGGTGTACTTAACATTTCTCTATAATCTTTCATAGTTTAGTAAATTTAATAGAGGATTGCCAATGTGTATACATGCATATGCACATGTATTGGAGGCAATGCAGTGATTGTTTCAGTTGAGAAAAAAAAAAAACCTTAATCAGCCTCATCAAGTGATCTCTGTGATTAATGCTTGTTTGCACCTGTACACATGCATTACAGTCACTGTATGTTGCAATCATTCTTTTCTGTAAGATTAATCATAATGAACAGAGCTTCATTTGTGTCTTTATTTGCATGAGCTTGCATGTTTATTTACAACCAAATGAAGTGCATTCAGTTCATATGATTATAATACAAAACATTATTTTCATCATAGAAGCATTCTGCTGCAGAATGATTACAGTTTTCACTACTGTGATAAGCATACATTAGTACACAAGAAACAGAGACAGACACATGATTGGATTATATTATTTATGTGAATTTGTCAAGCCAGCTCTCCAGTGACTAATCATACCTCAACGATTACCCCACAGCAACAACAGCAGTAATGATGAGAATATTACCATAATAATATAAGAAAATTGTTAATTGATTCTCTGTTATGTAATATTACTGTACTACAAATTACTAATTATTTTGAATCATGTTTTCAACACTGCCGCAGCACTTTCAGGCAATTTGTATTGTGATTGTAGAAGGTAAAAGTGTGGTATTGTGATAGTCTAAACAGTAGAGGGCGACATAGCCTTCTGCGTGCAGTATGTTTTACAAAAAAAAAAAAAAAAAAAAAAAAATTCGTTGTCTTTAGTACTTTTGACTCTTGCCAAGAAGGCGGATATTATCAAATTTCTCTTTGGTCTACTTTTTGTCCTGTTGTTTTGATTTTAGTACTATTCTATTAACAGTAATCCACCATTTAATATTATCCAAGTATAATTAAAATGGGCTGCACCAATGAAAAATGCAAAGAAAAAATCCCACAAAAATTTTTCAAATAAGCCCCACTTTGATCATTTCTTTTTAACAAACAGGCTAATAATGCTGTTCTCAAAATACATTAGCAGCCCTACAATGTTTCTCAAATCTATTCCTGGCCTCCCAGCCTACACATTTTTTATGTTTCTGTAATCAAACACAACTGATTAAAATCATGCAGGTTTTGTAGCAGGGTATAATGTTCTCAGACGTATTACATCATCCATGCCATTACCTTTTGATTCATTTTATATCTACACTGTGACTTACAACTAACAACAGTGTGCATTTGGATCTTCTGCTTATTTGATGTACTGGTTTTTGCATAGTCAATAAATAGTAGGTAAGCATGCATATTTGGATACAGGATGTGTCAGACATCCAGCTTTAGGGGGCTTCCAGGACCTGCTTAAACTTTAAATGCTTTTTCTGTATGCAACCAGTTGAGACCAGCTGTGTTAACGTGAGGTGAAACGGACTCACTACATGGTGCTCAACACTGACTGAACTAGGCCATACTGTGAGAATGATTAATTACCTTTATGATAACAATGCACAAAAGTGGGTAAGTTACTTTCTAACTTTAAACCTATAAAGCCTACTGTACCATATTTGATATGCCTATTTCTAAGGTCTAGTTAGTAATTAGTGACCCTGGACCACCAAACCAGTCATAAATAGCACAGGTATATTTGTAGCAATAGCCAACAATACATTGTATGTGTCAAAATTATAGATTTTTCTTTTATGCCAAAAATCATTAGGATATTAAGTAAAGATCATGTTCCATGAAGATATTTTGTACATTTCCTAGCATAAATATATAAAAGCTTAACTTTTGATTAGTAATATGTATTGCTAAGGACATCATGGACAACTTTAAAGGCGATTTTCTCAACATTTTGATTTTTTTGCACCCTTAGATTCCAGATGTTCAAATAGTTGTATTTTGGACTAATATTGTCCTAACAAACAACACATCAGTGGAAAACTGATGTATAAATATCAATTAAAAAAATGTAAACTTATGTTGGTTTTGTGGACCAGGGTCATATATAATGAACATGTATGGGCTGAAGCAGCAAAAACAAAATCTATGTATGAATAATAATGTTAGAAATTTGAGTATCAAATATGATTCATCATGCTTTTGAGGAATGTTTATTGCTTATATGTTGATTCACCTCTCAATTATCACTGTATTGCGTTGCATTGCATTATAGGTGTGTTTTGCCTCCACAGCTTTGAACATAAAACTAAGCAGTTCAATAATATCTGACAATGGGAGATAAAGTGTCACAACTGATATATATATATATATATATATATATATATATATATATATATATATATATATATATATATATTACAAGCCATCAGCATTGCACCTACTGTTTGCTGATTTTGTAACTTTTTTTTTTTCATTTCTTTATTCCCTTACAAAATAATATGCAATGCATATTATATTCCTGAAGAGCATAAAGTATTGTTATTTTTAGGTTTACCTCCAAACTCGCGCGCCATTTACCTGACGCGCACCTGCGGGCGTCACTCCCATAGACACGGGCGCGCGCATCCCCATCCAGACTGCTCAAGCGCTGGTGAGGAAACGGGATCCTCCGTGCCTCAGTCCGCTGAAAGCTCAGTTTCACCGGAGTGCTTCAAACTGTCTCTACCTTTGTCTCTGACAACGACGCGTCACTTTGATGGGGAACTCGATATCAGGGCGGGAAAATGCCTGTTATGAAGGGATTGCTCGCGCCACAGAACACATTTTTGGATACTATAGCGACGCGTTTTGACGGCACACGTGAGTTACCGCGATGGAATTTTACCCTATTTGTGCACAACAACTAGTTTGGTGTTTCTAATGAGACCATTTTTCAGAAATTTATTTGTTTGTTCGTTTGAGTATACGAATGTTTGTCACAGCAAATGCACTGTGAAATTGACAGTATATTTACTAAGACAGCACATTAAAACATGATTCATTAAATAATATTAGGGTTAGAAATGAGCATGTAATAGTGAAATTAGCTTCTCAAATGTGAATAATACAAAATGAGTAAATGCAAATAAATCATGAAAAAACTCGAGATAAATAGGAATAAAAAAACATGCTTATAACTAGTACTAAATAACACTTTAAAAGCTTCTCTGTTTGTTTTATATAAGTTTTAATGGTTTTAAAAAGTTCAGTGTTGTATGCATAATTTCGTATTTTATTTTTCATTTTTCTGTGAAAAGTCTTCTGTTTATGGTGTGCAAACTATAGCCTATGCTGTCCTAAGTAGAGGAACAAACTCATCCTGGAACCTTTATATATATGTATATGTATGTATGTATGTATGTATGTATATATATATATATATATATTTTTGAATTTGGTTAATGTGTTTCACACATTATATATCCATGCCTCTCCGCAAGTCTTTTTGGTGAGTTTTGCTTTGGAAGTAAAATATTGTTCTCAAACTGGGCATCTGCTCACTCAGCACCATGGACAGCGCACAAGGGCAGCCCCTCAGTTATATCGGTCAGAGCACTTAGGCTGCTTTGATGCTTAGATCAGTGGTTCTCAGTCTCACAGAACTGCACATTTTGGTCTTCCCCATTTCAGGTCTTGGAGGTGCCCTACCAACAATCTGATTAATTGAATCAGGTTTGTTAGATTAGGGAGACCTCCAAAAATTTGCAGATCCACTGGCTTAGATGGTAGTGCATAATTTGGCTGTTCTAATGTTTATTTTTCATATAGAGCTCAAGCAGGGTTGGTAGAGATAACAGTAACAATCAGAGGGCTGTTTAATTAAAGTTCAGACCAATAGCCCAGATCATGCAAGAAAAAAAATGCGCTTAATGTTCGAATGAAATCCCTTGCGTGGCCCCAGGTAACAACCAGCATCGATCAAAAATAATTGGTCGACCACAAAACAGTCAGGCGGTATTTCATCTCAAGGCGTACTGTGCGGTTGTAAAAATGAGTCTGTCTGGATTTCTTTTGTGCGATAAAAGTTTGCTGATTTCACTGAGCCAAGTCTGTCAGCTTTTATCGCTTTGTTCCAAACTGATTTGGTGTCCTAACAGAAAGAACTTGTAGACCATCTATGTCTAAGGTTTGAGAAATGAGAAACGAAACTGTGTTTTATTTTAGTGCTAGAGCTCCCACCACAGGAATCGTTCTCAAGGGACATGGTGTCCTTTGGGCTGCTGGGTCCATATATTACCAAACTGTGATGGCGTGTACCCATGTGACTGGTTTGTCCTTCAGGGGAGACTACCTGTACGGTTGTCACACCTTGGGCTGCCGCAGGTAACATGGCTGAGAATAGCACAGGAATGGTTGGAAATAGCTCCTGTCATATTGGAAGGAAAATGACAACAATGACACAGGGGGCGATAACAGAGAACATCCCATTAGGCGACATCCATGGTGGCTCTCCAAAAATTAAACATGTGGAGAGCATTAACAAAGAGGTTGAATTTAGTTTTTTCAATGGTGTATGGATGTTGTGTTCATTACATTACAGACACAAATGAAAGAGCACACATCAGGAATGCGTTGCCAGTTTTGATTTTGTATGTGCTGTACAAAGCCAAATCATTTGTGAGGAAAATGTTATGCTAGTCCATACAAAATTGGCCACCACTATGCAAAACTTTTCAGGGTTTTCAAGATATTCAGGGTGATTGCTGTCATGTTCCAGGTTGTTGCTACGTGGTCTCTGTGTAACTCTCATCTCTAGAAATTTTTTGGTTTTTATGCCATTAGTATCATATGCCTGTTGTAAATTATAAATTAGACCTATCTTAAACAATCTGAAGTATTTTGCAGATATTTTAAAGACTGTTTCAATAGTTTTTACCAATCCAATCAAAGTCACTATGGTCCAAAACAACATGGCACCCCATTAAAGCAATAGTTCACCCAAAATTAGCTGTAAATTTTCTCACCCTCACGGTGTTCAGGGTGTCAATGGGTTTGTTTGTTCATCCGAACAGATATGGAGAAATTTAGCATTACATCACTTGCTCATAAATGGATTCTCTGAAGTAAATGGGTGCCATTGGAATTAGAGTCCAAACAGCTGATAAAACATGAACATACAGGTATGGATTATTGTGATGTTTTTTTATCAGCTGTTTGGACTCTCATTGTGGCAAGTACTCTCATTGTACTCCACAACACTCCAGTCCATCAGGTCCTGTGAAGTGAAAAGCTGAATGTTTGTAATAAACAAATTCATCTTTAAGGTGTTTTAACTTCAAACCATTGCTTCCAACTAAAATATGAATTCCTAATCCTTAAAGCTGCTTTCTCCAATGAAAAAGTCATGATGTTTGAATCAGGAAAGAAATATACACAGATAAAGCACTGTCTACAAGCAAAAACAGTTCTAAACAAATATGTTGGGTGATTTTTATGTGCAAGAACAACAGTAAATGGATGTTTTCACTGGAGGAAGCGTAATTAAGGATTATGGATATTTTGGCCAGAATGACAGTTTAAAGTTAAAATTCCATGATGGATTTGTTTCTTATAAACTTACAGCTTTTCACTTCACATGATGCACTAGAGTCATGTGGATTGATGTTTTTATCGGCTGTTTAGATTCTGATGGCCCAATTCACTGTAGAGGATCCACTGGTGAGCAAGTGATTATGTAATGCTAAATTTATCCAAATCTGTTTGGATGAAGACAAACTATCTACATCTTGAATGTCCTGGGGTGAACTATTCCTTTACCTTTCATTGTATGGACAAACAACTTATTTTTCTTGCTAAAAACAAAGAAAGTCATGCATGTTTGTAATGACACAAGGGTGAATAAATGATTACAGAGTTTTCTTTTTTTTTTTTTATTAAACTATCCCTTTAATAATTGGGTTCAGAGTTTTGAAAAATTGCTAACCTTATGTATGATAAATAGAAATGTGCTTTCCTTAGCAAGCAACACTAATTACACCCTTTAATTAATAATCTTGAGCAACTTCCAAGTTACATGAGAAAGTCTGCTGACTTGTTATTGTCAAGAGAAGCTTTACATGTGTTAAACTCCCCTCTGCAGCATCCTAATGTGTGTGCTTGCTGTTATGCGTTAATATTCCATCAAGACGAAAGACTCCAAAATACTCTTTTCACGCAGATACCTGTCAGGACAGCATATGGCGGGTAATTACAGTAAAGCAGTGTGTGTGTGCCAGTTGCGTGTGTTTGCAGTTGTGTGTCCCCAAAGAAAAGGAGAGAGTGTGGTTAACTGTGAAAGAGTAATTTAGAGTAATTTTGGATGAGTCCTTTTAAAAGAACATTTCAAGTAGATGCTTCCGTTGGTAAAATTACGAAGCGCAGGGTTACACACCCAAGTCAGGTAATGGAGATATTTCAAGCGGTGCACTCTTGCATGTATTGCACAATCACACTGCCAGCAAACTCAACACATATCAGGCACAAAATAAGGAAATTGGCATGTCTGCTGCACCTCTTTAGTTTGGAACAGATCTGCAGGTCTGAAAGACGGTAAAATTGAGGCTCTAGAATAGGAGAACAATGCGTGTCTGTAGTTTGGACTTGGGATAGAGATGTCAGTGTGCTGTTTTTCTGTTGTTCACTGAACTTTCACACAGAGCTGAAACTGAGCTCATCAGTCATCATCATTAGGGAAAAGAGAGAGGGACTGGAATCCTAAGAGGGAAAACAAAAAAGATGGACGGGCTAAAGAAAGCATGCAGGGAAATGAAGCAGCAGAACGTGGTCTTTTACCTTTGCATATTACAGTACATGTTTACATTATTGGATGGTGGAAAGAGGACACCATGAGGATGCACTCTGCAATTTCAGCAGGGTTGTCTACACGGATCAGACAAGAATACAGATAGAACTCTCGCTCACTGTTTCAGAATCTCCTAGAATGGAATTCTGGGATGGTGGCAGTCTAGACTTTCAGACCTTGCCATTTTCCTTTGACTTATTAACATTCAGAGAATATTTTTGTGTGCTCTGGCATGAATTGAAACCAAATTTAAAGGGATCTGCTGAAACAGTGACAAAAGATTATGTAACCACAGCAGATTATTGAAATAAAAATGTTGAAATGATTAGATGCGATGGAGCCATTTCAGACTCTTCCTATTGCTGCTTCGCATATTGCTGAAAGGATTTTAGCACCATATGCAGATGGTTTTAAATTAGTGTGTTTACTTTCTTGTCAGATCCATCATACCAGTAGAGCTCATTAGCCTGGAGTATTTAAAATGGTAGTTTTTACTGAGATTCAGGAGTCTATTATACTGTACATACAAACAGACTTAGTTCATATCAGTGAAGAAGTTAAATGTTTTATCCTTTATCTGTGCTCAAACCTGTTCTCAGATGTCAGCGCAAGACATTATACATGATGCATTATACAATGCATTCTTTCAAGGAAATAGGATTCAGATCAAAAAGACGGTCAAGATCTCAAGCCAGCAAAATCAAGGCTGAGCTAAAAACATACTTAATCATAAGCTCTCTAAACCTTAAGAGTTTGAAGGATGTGTCCTACATTTAGAATACTTGTAGCTTATTGTGTACTGTGCAATGAATACTGTACACTTGCTGTCTGTTGTTTTTTACAAATAGTATGTCAAGCAGTATGTGGTATGCAGTGAAAACAATGCATACTTGTCATCGCATTTAATTCAGAGAGATGTCTAGTTATGATTTTGGAAAATGAAAATGGCAATTTTTACTTATTTTCTTTTAAACGGAAGTACTATAAGTGATTTTTTTTTAACTGTGCTAAAGCGCACAATTAACAAAATTAAATTAATTGACTTTCATTGTACAGGCAAAACCCATTGAAATCTTCTATTTGTGTACTTTCTGACAGTGTTTGACGACAGTCATACAGGTTTGGAATGATTTAAGGTTCAGTAAATATTGACATAATTTCTATATTTAGGGTGGAATTGTAGCAAGTAGTCAGAGACCTTCGGATCCATATGCAGTAGTTTATTATCGAGAATGGTCAAACAGGCAGAAATCAGAAAACAGCGTCAGGTATGTCAGGGGATATCCAAAATCAGAAACAGTAACAAGCAGAGGTCGGGGCAGGCAGCAGAGAATCACAGTCGGTATAAACAATCCAAGATCAGACACGGAAGGAACAAACAAAGGGAAAACGCTCGGAAATGCCAGACAGAACTAAACAAGACTTCGCAATCATTAAGAGTCCAAACACAGTATATATAGGGGGGTGGTAATGGGGAACACCTGGTGGTGATTAGCCCTAAGAACGGGATTATGGGAAAGGCAGTAGGGAATGGAAATGGACACCAAATACAAGATTCCTGAGTGGAGTGCCCTGTACTGGAGTTCATGGGTACTCCAGCTGATGATCGTGACAGGAATGTCCCTTTAAGTCATCTTTTTTGCTATTTTATTTTGTGCCAGTAGTGATGCAGAAATTCCATCTTGAACTATTGATGTTACAGAATTGAGTTCATGAAAGGTCAGGTTTACCACATTGCACCGTAGGGTACAGTATTTCATGTAGTGTGATAATGCACATTGAGACAGTTGAATTGCATGCTGATATAACATACTATTTACTGCAGGAAGAATACAGGTATTATAGTAACAGTGTTCAGATCGTGTTTTTCATAGACTAGAGTATTCGCCATTCATGTAAATCTCACATCCAGTGTCCGTAGCAAGACTGCATTGCAATAGAAGGTTCCAGCATCTGTCCTGCCATTCCCTCCCTCAAACATCTCTCCCTCTATCTCAAGCAGTTGTTCTCTCCATTTCTCTTTTCCTTGCGTTCTTCCTCCCCTCACTAATCATACTGCCTCTTTAAATAGCTCTCAGGTGTTCCTGTTTGGGACATAGACTCACAAGAGGGGGACAGAGGGAAGAAGTGTGTGTGTTTTAATGACAACAATCTGGGGCAGACGAGAAATGTGGACATTCCCCCTCTCTCTCCTGCCTCACCCCTTTTTTCCCCTCAATCTTTCTACATGTTTTTCAGAGTAGATATGCAGTTTCTTTGATAAACATATACACACACACCCTGTTTTTACAGTCTGGATTCAATCTGTCCAATTAAACATAAACTGACAGAGTAAACCACATGAGGTCTGGTATGGAAATGAGAGAAGATACATATATAAATATATTTTGCTTGTACATGCTGTCTGTGACAGTGCACACATGAAAACATGTCTGGGAATTGAATAAAGATGCATTTTGCACAGCAAACATATACACTGTATGCATATATTAAGATAAATCACAAATATGCGTAGATATGCTTGGATATAGACAAACACCCAGCCCCAGTTTTGGATGAACAAGTAGGTATTTTCAGCTGTTGTGGTATTGCTGGCCGAAAGGTTGTGACCTGAAAGTGAGTAGATGGACAGTAAGAGAGAGAGATTTCTCTTCTGAGATGTGCTGTCATATTTAGACTGCAGAACCAGTATGGCTAGTAGGGCCAATTTGGTATGCATCAATGCCAGTGATTGTGAAAATATTCATAGCAACTGTTTTCAGTCATTATTTTTGTATGTTTTTGCTCTGTTGATTCTGTCACAGTGCTTAATCAAAGCCACATCAGATGGGTGTACACATAATAGGCTATGCAGGAAAACAGAAGGAAATTCTTCTGTTTTGAGCCAGGGTTATTATAGTTAACTAAAATTAAAATCATTGGAAAAAAACAAAAACATTATTTTTGCCTAAAATAATATAAATATTAACTGAAAAAATAAATAAAAATTTTGCTAGTTGCCAAGGAAACATTTCTAATTTTCAGTGTAACTTGATAACAAAAATTAAATTTTTTTATTAAATTTTGTAATGAAACTAACGGTTGCTCACTGATACTAAAATAACACTGTTTTGTCCACACTTTTATTATATTATCTGCCTAAGCTGTGCCTAAAAAATGTTTTTCATAAACTCTGGGAGCCGCACCCATGAAACTGATCATAAGAGTTACAGTGTTTTAATAAAGATCCTGACAAGTTCACCTGTTAAATCTGGTAATAGTCACATTCTTCACAAAGAAATTTTGTGAGAAATGTTCTAAAATGTATCTGATTGTAATGTATTTGCTAAAATTAAAATGGGGAAAGGTTCTTTTTTTTAAAATCACTTTTTGACATTGTTGGTTTGATCAATAAAAAAAAAAAATCCACAGTTTAATTCTGTTATTGAAATTCTGGCATTAAAAATATTGATAAGCCCATAATTATTTAATACATAATTACATAATTATTTTCCTTTTATTGGCAATATTATAATGGACAATATTATGCATTTGGACTACTATTAATTCAGCATGCAAAAACTGATGTTATAGAAAAAGCATATTGCTTTAATTTAGTGTTCGTACTAGTAGAGGAGGAATCTCTGGGATTAGATCTCAGAGAATTATGTTCAGTTAATGTATTGAACGATTACTTGAAGTTTTATACTGGAGAGTTTGTGTATCTTTGCTTTTGTGACATGTGCACAGCAACTCCCTGACATGCGCTCATAAAGGGATTCACCCAAAAACGAAAGATTATTGAAGATCATTAGTGATCAAAAATCATTAACTCACCCACATCGTTCCAAATCTGTATGACTTATTGTATTATGCTGAACACAAATAAAGATATTTTTTAAGACTAATGATAACCAAACATTTTTAGTTCCCATTGACTTGTATTTTTTGTCCTTACAAAGGGAACCAATACATTACTCAAAATATCTTCTTTTGTGCTCCACAGAAGAAAGAAAAGTCATACAGATTTGGAACAACATGTGGGTGAGTTAATGATGACAGAATTTTCATATTTGTGTGGAGTAAATGTATTAAATGGGAATGTGCCCTTTAAGAAAATCCCATTCATTTAGTGCTTGATTTTTGCAATTTTTGGTCAATGACTGTTTGGCGCCGATTAAGAACGTTTCACAGTTCATTCTGCTGTCTAACTGGTGCTTGTCAGCCAAACAGCATTTATGAATCGTTACTCTCTTTCTTTACTTTACTTCCTATACCTTTCCTCTTTCTGTCTCTCTCACCAGCATTCTTTTCCCTGCCATTTAGATTTTCCTTTTTTGCTATTATTTCTCTCTCACCGTCCCTCTTCTCATATCTCTCTGGGTCTGACCCCTCAACACGTACAGTGTTATAAATGAGTGCCTAACTTTACTTTTGCTTATGCGAGCAGAACAAGTCTCAGTAAAGTTGTTCAGCCCCAAATGTCTGTCTCTTCGCCATGTGAACGCTTCTCATAAAAGCCAGTGTTTAATAATGCTTGTGCGTGATAGTCTGGAGATTCAGAGATGAGCCTTGCGAAGGCTGTCCTTCGAGAAACATCTACAAGGCAGCGTTGTTGTATTCATTTATAATGCATGGATGCTATTAATCTGTTTTGACACTATGACAGGGTAAAACAATAAAACAAGTTAAAATACCAAAAAATTATCCAGGCAGGAAATTGGTTATGTAATAACATCAAAACAAAGCCTTTCACATGAAGAGCAGCTAAAGCTTTCTATCGAAGACATGTCATGCAAGGTCATGTGACTTATAATGCTTTAGAGACATGATCCAGTGAAGTCATAAAACATAACTGAATTAAGCAATTAAATTAGAAAGAAAAAAATTAACCAAACGAACTTACACAAACTTAGACTAACAGTTTACTTAACTCAACTGTTCAATTGTAAATTAAACTGTAAACTTTAACATTTTCTAAAAATCAAAGAATCCTGCTGTATTTTAGATTATTTGTAGTCTACAAAGCACTTTTTTGGGTATGGAAATTGATGGATTGAAGGATTACAGCATTGTTGTATATTCAGCATCAATTTCAAGCATTCATTTGTTTATGCATCAGCTTCAGCTTGCTTGAAATAATTTAGACTTCAGAAAGTTTTGTTTCAAGAGATTTAAAGGTACTGTAAAAGAGTGAACAGATAAGAGACAACTGTGGTTTAGTAAACATAACAGGGCATCTTTGTACCTGATTTGTCTCTATTCTGTAACGAGAAATTTATTCCAACATGGCCTGTAGTAAAACAGCGAGCTAAAATCCTATGGGAGCATGTGGTTAAAATTTAATAAAGAATAAAAAAAAGTAACAATAAACATTAGTAAGCTAAATTTTTTGCTTATTGTTGTGTTTCTAACAGACAGCAACTTCATCCTGGCCAATGCACAAGTGTCCAAAGGCTTCCCGATCGTGTACTGCTCGGATGGATTCTGTGAGCTTACTGGATTTGCCCGAACTGAGGTCATGCAGCAGAGCTGCGCATGCAAGTTTCTGTATGGGCCAGAGACCAGCGAGCACATCATTCTTCACGTGGATTCTGCGCTTGAGGAACGTAGCGAGCTCAAGGAGGAGATAATGTTCTACAAAAAGAATGGTGAGAAGAAAAAAGTCCTCTGTGATGTTGCTGCAAAGTTTGTTGTACATGTAAAAACACACAATGTAATGCATTTTGACAAATGCTAGATGTGTCAGGTTGAGTTTCATTTGCATTGATCTTGGGAATTTTGCCATCTCTCTAAAACTATTAGCAGCAGTTCCACCGTTTAAAGGATACCAGTAATAATACATGGAAAGTGGTGTGGTCCATAACAAGTAATAGCACATGGAGATATTACAACACACCTTAAGTGAAATCTCTAGCCATTGTTAGAAGCAGATGGTTTTATTAGAGTTGGTTGGCCAAAAGCACCAGAGAGACTCTAAAGTCGGATTACAAACTAAAGTCCAGCAGGTGTGCAGGTTTATTTGTGGAATTTACGACGACATTGAAACGGATTTCATACACCACACTGTCAACATTTAAAATGCAAATTTTAAGATTAATTTTCCTTAATATGGTATATCTCACTCCCTTCCACAGGTTATTTTTCTATGAAATGGTAAATTTTGAGATTTGAGATGAGTCAAAATGAATGTTCTTTACCTTTTGCTGGATTAGTAACTAAAATGTATCATAGTACTATTTTTTTGTGTGGGTATTATAGTGGTACCACAGTGTCCAATGAAGTACTGTACATTTAAGTAATATGTACACACAATGGTTTATAAATATGCTATTCATTATGGTACCACTGCAGTACATTCAATTCAATTCAATTTTATTTGTATAGTGCTTTTTATGATACAAATCATTGCAAAGCATCTTTACAGAAAACGAATATTCCTATAATATTTAGTAGTAGCTTATCAGTGTTGACTCACTTATGCTTGTCTGTATTATATTATATTCGCATACATCTTCAAACAAATCTGTTTGTATTTCGTTTGCTAAGGTCTTACATCTTTAAATGATGGTGTGGCGTTTTAACACCTCCCTACCTTTTCCTCGTGCTCATTCTCCTCTCCCCCTTTGTTCTGTATTGAATGGAACATCTCCAGCACACTTGTTCTAGAGAGCGTTATTATTTCATCCCCTTTTTCTTCTCCATAATGGTGAGGCTTTTTCGTGAGGAAATTAGAGATTTGACAAAGACTTCGCCAGCTGTGAGCAGTCAGACGGAATTCCCCTAGAGACTTCCAGTAACAGCTACTGGTGGAGAGACAAACACACACACAGACACACAGACGCACACTTAGCTAAATACACATATAAATTCCCTGTCGCACACATACACCCTCACTGCCATTAATACCATAATGGTTCCACTCTTTTTGCATGCACTGGTCTTTTTTGTTTCAGGTTTTTTTTTAACATTTTAAGTAAACTGGAAAAAATGTATTGCCAAGTAAGCTAAAAATGTGCTTCCTGTGGTAACAACTAAATTAACTAGTTTTATTCAGTGCAAGTCAGGTAGCCATAGCTCTTCAGTGTGACTTCCCTCATTGACATGTTTTACTGTGTGAATGTCTCTTACTGTCTATGTATGTGTTTATGCATTTTGCCTTTCTCAATTCCACTGCAGGTAGTGTGTTCTGGTGTCTGCTGGATATTGTGCCTATCAAGAATGAGAAGGGAGATGTGGTCCTCTTCCTTGCCTCTTTTAAAGACATCACTGACACCAAAGCCAAATCTATACTTGAGGAGAAGAAAGGAGGTTTGTGCATGATGAATGGGTTTATGTGTGTGCATGTTGTTTTTTATATAATTGTATTGTTCCCAGACATTTCCTAAAAACTAAAAACTGAAGAAAAAAAAGACTAAATCTTGAAATTTGAAATCAAAATATGAATGATCAAAATGTAGTGTACTGTTTGCCATGGAAACAGCAGTGTTCTAGCATAATCATGAACCATGTGTGGAAAAATAAGGTAAATATTTTTATTATGCTTCAATTTCAGTTAAGCTGTATTTTTATGAAATTATCCACAATTTTTTTGAAATACAATTTCTGCTGCAGAATGCTGTTAAATACAACCCACAATATAAGTTGTGGAGAAAATAGCAACCCTTTAACTGTCACCCTGTCCCGTATACGGGACGCCTACATTTACTTCACCCATTTTAAAATCATTTAAATGTAAATGTAAAATCATGTAAATGGTACATCAATATCATGTTACAAAATGTTTTCATTCATGAATTATAAAAATTTTGGATCGTGCACTATAAAGTCTATGTTCAAAAATGTGAGTGACAGTTAAGGGGTTAAAAAATGACAGTTCATGTATATACATGAAGATTGTTGCTAGACAAATTAAACTAGTGAGAGTTAAAAAATGTGTATTAAGGGATTTTATTTCACAGTCCACAGGGCCAAATGTGTCAGTCGTGTAAGAAAAACTCTCATATGATCCCATTTTGTGCTTTTCTCGTTAAGGTGAGGTGGGATAAAAAACTGTCTGTTTATTGTGTGACAGAATCCAGATCAGGTATTGGCCTCAAGCACCAAAGGAAACCCAGTGCAACTGTGTCTGTCCTCCTCGTTTTTTTCTTTTCACACTTTTGCCTTTTGTTCCTTTCTCTCTCTACCCTCCTTCTCTTTGTTCCTCGTGACCTGTGCTGCTAGTAAATTGGGAGTACATTTATTAGGATCTGTAATAAGTGTTATGCTGCTGGTCTCCCTGCTGACTGCAGCCTTTTATGGATGAGTTTCTGTCGCCCCTCTCCTCCTCAGGCCCTGCAGGCAAAAGTGATCTCTATCCCTCTCTAATAACCAGCTTCCCAGCTTTCTCTCTCACTTCCTAGCCCTTCATCTCTTTCTCTATCCACGTTTCTCTCTCTGTCTGGCTATCGCTCCATCTCTTCAGTCCTTTTCCTACTCCTGCTTTGGTTTCCCTTGGTACCTTGTTCGGCAGGGTTGCAATGAGTGACATTTTTCCCCTGTTGCCCTCGGCGATCGAGACTGGTAGCCTGGCTGTCTGCTTGTTTCCACAGCTGGCTGATTTAAAAATGCTACATACTACACATTCGTACACACACACACATAAACACACATACATTACTGGTCAATATCCAAAGAGACTTCACACATTTCATATGTTTTTATCTCTGTGTCTAACAGTGTATCCATTGCACTACAGTACTCCTGCTGGCACTTTTTGTCTGTTTCATTTTTGTTTTTGCTTCCAACAAGAACTAGCACAGTCAAAACATTCTGTATGTTGATTATGCAGTGAATTTGCTTTCACCAACCTAGGGAGGTGAAACATTATAGTGATGGGTACTCATGTCACCAAAGACATTATGGTATTTGGATCATGTGTCACCTGAGGTGTGGCTATGAGTACATCACATATGAAATATTGGTGAGATCCCTAACTTGAAGAACCTCTTTCTGTATCATCAACACAAGAAAGACACAACTGTAATAAAATACATTTTATTAACAAAAGATAGACAAGAGTAATCAACAACTGCTGAATAAATACCATAAACGAAAAAGGAATAAAGTGCATAAGATGCATAAATTGCAAGTGATTATGTTGAGTGTTGCTATGTCAGAGCTACTTTATCTGGAAGATAAACTGTTGCTACTCTGAAAAAAATAATGTGAAGAACCTTATTATGCATCAAACAAATATGTGAAAGATTATTTGTTATCAACTGCAATCAGCTATATTAACATCTAATGCAAATGAGAAAAATCAAACAACGATAATATACAGCAATGCCAAGGTCTCTGGAAGAGGTTTTGATAAGTGATAGTTCCGTTCTCTGTGGTTGAGTGAGGACAGTGACTTCATCCACTGGTTGTGCTGGTAACAGTGCAGTGGGGAAAGGAGCAGGAATCCGATTCAACAGTCTTGAAAATGAAGCATTGTAGGATGCTGATTAGAGCTGCACGATATAGCGAATGTGATTATTATGTGTATCTCATAGTAAATCTCCAACACGTGCTTTCAGATGGAGCAGATAATTTAATCGTGTGATTATGAAATCGAAGAAATCATTTTGCATTTATGAAAGCTCTTTGCATAGCTTGTCAGTGAACTACGGCTCTGTGTAGTAAATGCTGCTCCATCTGAAAGCACATGAAAATACCACATTTAATAATGGTAGATGAGTGTTTGAAATAAAACCTGCTGTTTTAAGCAGTGGTAATGTGTCAATTAGCATTGCATTATTATATACTTTATTATAAATAAAAATAATAATAAGCAAACTCAGATAAACCATATATTGTCGTAGTCGTGAGTTTATTAGTCACGTTGAATTAATGAAAACAGTTAAATCATCTGTTTATTCAGCAGCCACTATAGGCATTTCCTGGGTCTGCCCTGCGAGGTGTATTTGGAGTTTCATCGCGAGAGCGCCCTCTGGCCTTCGGATGGAGATTTACTGCTAATCACAGAACCTGTGAAAGATACGCATGACAATTGCAGCTTCTGCCTAATCTCGATTTATCGCCTTTGCAATTTCATTTTGATTAATCATGCAGCCCTAATGCTGATCTCCTGGAGCACCAAAGGGTCCTAAAATCTGGAACACGCAGATGTGGCCCTGGAGGTGCATAAGGTCTTTTAATAAGGCCTGAATACGCAAGCAAAAATACCTTGAAGTGAAGGTTTGCTCACCTTGTTGCAAATGTCTGTGTCTTCTGCCTCTCTGGGCTAGAGACTCAGAACGGGTTGTTTCTGTTGCTGTCCCTTTCCTTGCAGGACTGAGACTCAGAATGGGTATCTATTCCAGTCTCTCTGGATGAAAGACTCAGAACGGAGATTGATCTTTTATTGTCTCACTGCAGGGCTGACTCAGAACTTTGGTGTTTCTGTTAGTGTCATTCCCTTTCAGGACTTAGACTTAGAACTTGTTGATCTGTTAGTGTCCCATCCTTCGCAGGACTCAGACTCAGAATGGAGACATCGGTTGCCGTCTCCTGTAGTGGGCCACAGGCTCCGAGCAGTTGTGTCTGTTGCTGGCTTTCCTAAAACAGGCCGGAGACTCAGAACAAGGAGTGTCTTTTGGGAAGGTACCTCAATCCATTTCTGATGAGGAGGAGATTGCAATCTGGCGCTTCTCCATTTCCGTGCAATGATTGGCTGTTTTTATCAGTGTGGGGGAACATGGTGTGGCCCACCCTTTTTTCCTCCTGTGAAACTTATTTGCATAGTTCAAACACACTTTTAGAAAAGTGTCACTAAAGCTTTACCAATGCATTTGTTGCTTACCAAACCACAACCAGAATATCTTTGTCAATGTTACAAACATATTAAGTCCAGACATGGTGGAAGAAGACTGAACTGTCACACATGCATTCATTTTTCCATTAACAGCTGAGTTTGTATAAGATGTTGCACAACACGTCGCTGTCAATGAGAATACTTATTTCTCTGAATAAGTATAAGATGTGTTTGTTGTAGTTTGCATTAGTTTAAAGGAACACTCCACTATTTTTGAAAATAGGCTCATTTTCCAACTCCCCATAGAGTTAAACAGTTGTGTTTTACTGTTTTTGAATCCATTCAGCCGATCTCCATGTCTGGCTGTAGCACTTTTTTTTAGCTTAGTTTAGCAATGATCATCTGATTAGACCGTTAGCATCTCACTCAAAAATGACCAAAGAGTTTCAATATTTTTCCATTCTATAACTTGACTCTTCTGTAGTTACATCATGTACTAAGACCGATGGAAAATGAAAAGTTGCTGATATGGCTAGGAACTATACTCTCATTCTGGCATAATAATCAAGGAACTTTGCTGCCGTACCATGAGTGCAGCAGGCACTTAAAGCTGATTTCAGCTAATTTAATTTTGTTTTCAGCAATTTGGCAGTAAAGTTTTGGGGGTTTTATTTGAAGGTTAGGTTGTTCAGGTTATAGTAATCCATAGTAGTTTTTGTTTTGTTTTGATATTTTCAACAGCAAAGTTTTAGATTTTCAGATGAGGTTTGGCTTCTTAAAACAATCTATGCTAAAACACTTTTGTACTTAGGAAATGCATCAACACTGGAAATAAACCCGCATTTGTTAAACCATTTCATTTGGACTTACATCTCCAGTCTAGGATGTCCTCTTATCTAACTGGTTTAGTTCAAGACCTCAAAGACTAAATCAAATGAACCTACTGCAGTATTTAATAGTAACTGTTCAACATGGGAATGAGAACAGCAGAGCCCCAACCAGAGGAAACCACTGGTGTAAAGCAGGTCACCAGCAGAAAGGAAGTTATTCTTGTCACATCAGCTTTTGTATAACAGCAGTATGGAGGGCAATAGAAGAAAAACAAATAATAAATAAATAATAAAACCACCCTCAATGCATGGTAGTATTGATGAAAAGTATTTTTCTTCGCCAAGCAACAAAAACCACTCTCTGAATTATACACTTTCATCCAAACCAATGCAATTATTTTTCTGTGTACATAACATTTTTGGAGCAGGAATTCAAGATATTAGGGGATGATGGCCTCAGATGTTTTCATAGATACTTGACCATGTATCTTGCTTGTTATTTCAAGTATCAGTTTAAGTATTTCATAACAACAGTCCAACCTTTCCTCAGAGTGCCGCCGCGAGAAGGCCAAGGGCAGGTCTCCGTTTGGCTCCACTCGGCTGCGATCTAGCACAGTTCTCTACCATATTTCAGGACACCTGCATAACCGTCACAAACAAAGTAAAATCAAACTTAACAAGGTGAGACCATTCAAATATTAAGGTAAGAGAAAAATACAGAAACTGAAAGACAAAACAGAAACAGTGACTTTACCAGAATTGTTCTCGCTCTATCTAGAATGTTTTTGGTGATCCACCTGCTCTTCCTGAATATAAAGTTGCTGATGCCAAGAAGTCCAAATTCATTCTTCTCCACTTCAGCACCTTCAAGGCCGGCTGGGATTGGCTGATCCTTCTGGCTACATTCTATGTTGCTGTGACGGTGCCGTATAATGTTTGTTTTATTGGTGATCAGGACTTGACACGTAGCACCACTGTCACTGATATTGCCGTCGAGATTCTTTTCATCATTGGTAAGAGAATCCAATTTTGATCTTTGACATTATGTTTAATCGGTCAATTATGTAGTATGTTTTTCCACTGTGAGCCTGATTTTGATTTATGACATTATCTTTGTTCTGTCACATGTATGTCTTTACACATGATTTTAATCAGGTCTTTAAATCAATTTCAGGCTCTTTGACATCTTCCATTAACTCTCTGTGGTACAGCGCTGCCACAGGGCAACATATCTTTTTCCTTTATTTCCCTGCTATTTAGAAAAAATGTAATTGCATTGTAGGAATTAAAAGGGCAATTTTTACAGAAACAAATAATATTCTTTAAGAGGTTTGACATTTGGGTTTCTCTCCATGACTGAATCCTGAACTCTTTCAAGAAACACACATGCTGTGCTCCTCAAATTGCATTGTTATTTGTATTTCCAACATCTTTGATCTTTGAACTTAAATAGATGTTTCTGTTGACAGATTGTTCACAATTTAAGAGTAAAGGATGTTGATCCCATGTGATTTAAATATGAATGACAATATGAATGAAATGTGTTCTGATTTCAGTTTCAGTGAAATACAATAGCAGGATGAACTATAATGTATTTTAACACTGTTCCTGAACTTTGGTTTGGCTTTGTGACTCTGATAATGCCTCTATTTAAAACGCCCGGTGTTCAGATTTAGACGCATTAATTTTTCATTTTCCTATTGTTAGTCTGCGATAACAGCCAGCTTGATATTTTGCTTTGATCATTTTTGCTGTTGTGAATGCTTCAGTGGACATGCTCCAGATGCTGATGGAGTATTTTGTAAAGACGCTGACTCTACTCTGTCTGTTGCTTCACCAGATATCGTGTTCAGTTTCCGCACTACGTACGTGAGTAAGTCGGGGCAGGTGATCTTCGATGCTCGGCAGATCTGCATCCATTACCTGACCACCTGGTTCATCATCGATCTTGTTGCAGCTCTGCCCTTTGATCTCCTTTACGCTTTCAAAGTCAGCGTGGTGAGTAATGCATAGATTAAAAAATATATAATTACTGTATCAGGAGAAAAAAAATCAGTTTGAAGGTTTGGGAACATGTTTTCACAGCTTTTAAATGCATTTTGAATGTATTACATTTGCATGATTATGCTGAAAAAGCAGATCCACACAGAATCAGCCAAAAAAATTGAATATATAAAATGTCAGCCAATATTTTGTTTCCATATACATTTACTTGAAGTTTATCAAAATTAAAAATAGTAAAAATTAGCATGAACTATTCAATATATAACACATCAGCCAATATACAGTGGTGGCCAAAATTATTAGAACACTAGTATTTTCACTTGCTAAAAATTGTTTTAAGTCAGTTATTTTCTTATTTTTTGCTGGATGTGTGTCAGTAGGAAATAACAGTTTACATTTCCAAACATCCATTTTGCCATTAATTGTAATAATCCAGTGAGAGTTTTGTTTGCACAAGTCTGACAACAGCCAGTGCTCCACAAAGAGATCTGATCTCATCATCATCCAGTCTTTCTAGAATTTGATGTTTGGATTGTTTAATATTTGGAAAAGTAGCAAAAGATAGAAATAACTCACTTAAAACCATTTTTAGCTAGGGAATATACATCATATAAAAATAGTTTTCTAATCATTTAGGCCACCACTATAAACCCAGTGTCTGTGTTTTTTTGTTTGTTTGTTTTTACATATTTTTGCAACTTTTCCAAAATGTTTATGTGTTATATGGAATTATGATGTATTTGCAACCAAGTTTTTTTTTTCAAAGGTGCAATCTGCTGAATTATCAGTCTTGGTAATCTGATCTGTAAACTACAAGTCATGTTATGGTTATGCTTTTTAATAGATTATTGTGGTTTTAAAATATTGCAACACATACAGACTTCTACCTAAATGCATTGCTGTGAAATCATCTTGCTAGATGCACTTGCTAGAAAGAGTGAATCTGTAACACAAACAGTAGGTCATGGTTTTTAGGAATGCATGAACTGATAAAAAGCATGCTTTGAATGCAATGTAAGATGAAAGCATCTGCCAAATATGCAAATGTATAATAGTCAAGTACTTTCAGTGCATTTTACCATATTGAAATCAATTTACTGTAGAAAAGCTTCCTCTGATTAACTGCAGAAAATGCAAAAAAGTCTGTAGTTCTCCACCTGAGCCTGCTTGAACAGTCATGCCTAGTTTCTGAGTTTCTGACAATTCCCTTTTTTTAGCCCATTCAGCACCTTATTTATCTCAGTGATTTGTTTTGCACTTCCTTCCTTAAGTGTAAAACAAAATATTGAGCAGCAGCTGGGTGACCCTGAGTGGGTGGACCTTGAAGTCCTTTTGATGATATCATGGATGTAGATCTTTTAATGAGTGACCCTGGGTTCAGGTACAAATAAAGATGTATAACAGGCTCTAAAATTGGCTGACACTGCCTCTGAGGACTCCTCTAAAAGGCAAGGGTCACAGGCTCCTGGTTTTAATTCACAGAAAAAGACAGTCAGCTTTTCTGGCAAATCCAGACTGGCAAAATCGATCAGTGCCACTTGGACACTCACACTCACAGTGATGACATGCAATAATGAAACCCTGCATCCCTCTGTATGGCAATACACAACAAAAGAGTGCTTGAAATCCACTAAGGCTTATTAACAGAGGGAGAGTGAAATGCAGTGGACTATACTTGAGTGTTTCTGTAGTACAGACCTTGTTGTCTCTGAGATGTTCCCTTAAATCTGCTCCAATTACAGATTGCACCTCTGCTCCTTTGGTATCCCTTCACAACTGCCCTTCAGCAGCACCCCCCACACACACACACACACACACACACACACACACACAGAGACATCAAAAGTGAAGAATGATTTTTCTTTTATTTTACTCTTCTCTGTTTTCCTCTAAATTTCATTTTTGTGTTTGATTCCTTTTCCTTTACCCTTTCCTTTCCTCTTTGATTTTTTTCATGGCCTATTTCCATTCCTTTTCATTTCCTCTTCCAATTGTCTTTTTTCCCCCTTTACCTATCATACCAAATTTCCATTCTTTTACTTTTCATTTTTTTTACACTCATTTCTTCTTCTTTATTTTTGCGTATACTGGCCGATTTCCTTTTCTTTTCCTAGCCAATGTTAATTCATTTACTTTTCTTTTCCCATCATTTTCTTCTCTTTCATTTTCTTTGACTTTCCCTGTCCTGGTCCAATTCCATAGTTTGTTTTCCTTTCTTTTTATTCTTCTCTTTATCCTTTCCTCTCCTTTCCTTTCATTTTTGTTTCTTTCAATTCCATTCCTTTCACTCTCTGTCATCCCTCCTGTCACTTCCTTTCCCTCTTCAGCCACCTACACATTGAGAGTGGTATGAGTGTATTAGTCGGTGATGCACATAAAGCTCAGTATATGAACCCCTGTCGTGGCCTTACCCTATCCACCTCCATTTTCACCCTCCTTATCTAATTTTCAACCAGCTGTTAAGTTCAGCCTTTTTGTTTCTCCAGAGACATTAATGTTCATTGGTTTTGCTTCTGAGGCCATGATCTCCTGATGTTTATTAATTTTTGATTGTCAAGTGAAAGATTGTGGCCATTACAACGTGGATTATTATTTAATACTGCAGGGACATGAAAGGCTTGGTTCTTATAGGGGTTGTCTGTCTGATTATAATAAGAGAGTCTGTGATGAATATTGCTGACTAGTTACCGCCTGAAGGTCTAGACAAACTGATCTAATAGCAGTGTGTGCACATCTGTTACTGACCTGGTAGTGTGCATGTGTGAAAGTTCGTGCTCAGGTTAATACAAAGTGTTATTTTTATGTATGTAGTCATAATGAGTCTACGGTTATGGAATATATATGGACTATTTAAAACACTCTCACTTGCTCATTCACTTTAAACCTGCTTTAATACATAAAACATTACACATAAAAGGAATGTATTCCTTCACCCTGCTGAATGTATAGAATAACATGTCTGCAGGGTCTAACATTAACTTTCTGAATATATATTTTGGTTTTACACATTTTATGTTACTGTGAATCTACTGATAAATTAATAAGAAATACTAATGAACTGCATGATCTTACAGTACTGCATAAATTGAGTTCCTAGTACTTACATGTCACTATTGTTGAAGTAAGATGTACTATTAGTAAGGTAATGTACGGTAAACATGGGCAGTCTTTAAATGTTTAATATTTTTTCTGATCATGAAACTCTGTTTTACATTATCTTTACAAAAATGATTTGTCCATATAAAAGTGGGATATTATTTCTTGCTTTGTGACAGATTCGGTCGTATTTTAGAGCCATTAGCTTTGTGCAGAACAAATTCTGGTCCAGAATTTGAAGATGTGATTTTGCTCCCCATATTTTCATTTTGGTGCCACTGCATCGAGTTCTAGGAGAAAACAAATCTCCTAAATAAACTTATGATGGTAAATTTTGCATAGATGTAAACGTTGAAAATATGCATGTTTTGACACATGTAAAAATGGTATATATATTTGAATCATTGCATCATTTACAGTAATTTGCATTATCAGCAGACTGTTGTTTTTAGAATTAAAATTAAACCATGGAATGTTTTGGCTGGTGAGACTGATTTATTTGTCTGTTTTAAACCCTGAATGACACATTTGACTGTTCTTTGCCAGTTTGACAGTAATGGAGAACACAGAACATTCAGAAAAGAGGATGATAATGATTGTCATACTGAAAAACACACATACTTGGGAATTCTGCTTTGTTCTCTGTTGTTTGTATGTTTATAATCTTCATATCCATCAACTGCAGTCACATTCTTTGTGGTTTATTTTTTTGCTCATTAGTGGGCGGTTTATTTCCTTTCACCTGAGAAAATGTGGTTTTGCATGACTGAGACGGAGAGAAGCAGAGAGAAAATATGTTTTATACCACCATAATTGGCCCAAATGTCTCTCAGTCTAATGATGATCTCTTAAATATTTTAATCCCAGTTGTCTCAGAGCTTGTACCTGCATGTCACACCATTATTCAATTATGCTAAGAGATTTTTTGTTTGTTTTATTGTACATTTTCCCTCTGTATTCACTTGCTAAAAGTACAATTATTTGAATATGGTTTTGACTTGATGGTTATACTGTACAGTATCACTGCAGTACTTTATTGATAGAATCTAAGAACTTCCATTCAGTTGTGTTAATTAAGTTTTAACTGATTTGGATTTACTGCACTCATTTAACATGACAGGCACGTGCCCTTCACAACCGTCAAATGCACTTGCATACAGAGCAAATCCTCGACAGTTAATGTGTTTCCCCTTTCCCCTCTGCCAGGTGTCAATGGTCCATCTGCTAAAGACCGTACGCCTGCTGAGGCTCCTGCGTCTGCTGCAGAAGATGGACCGCTACTCCCAGCACAGTACAGTGGTGCTGACCCTGCTCATGTCCATGTTTGCACTGCTGGCTCACTGGATGGCCTGCATCTGGTACATCATTGGCAAGAAGGAGGTGGAGAGCAACGCAGACACCTGGGATATTGGTGAGACGAGCACACAAACTTGACTCATTGACACACAGACAGAATGTAAGATAAAAACTAGGCTTGTTAGAAAAACATGCTTCTACCTGCATTTTAGCAAAACCCCTATACATACAATTCACTGCAGTTTCCAGCTGAAATGAACACTAGTAGCAGTAAGACACCAACATAGGCTCCTTTCGCAGTACTGTGTTAACACTTTTACCATGGAACATGTTTTATAAACAAAAGCACATTTTACTTTTGCATGACACAACAGGTGCAATATGTAGAGTATGTCTTTTCTGACATAGTAAACTTGCTTGATAGCTCACCTGATACAGATGATGCACTTGTTCTCAGGTATGTGTCCTGTGAAACACTACTCACAATGTTAAATAAAAGAGCACAAAGACTTGCAGAAGTAAGCCAAAATGGCATTGATGATTCAGCCAGTGTGCTTTTAACTTACATTTTGTGTTGTTAATATTGTCTGTTAGATTCAAGGTAGGTTTTGTTGTCAGTGGTATGTTATTTATAATCACGATAGTCTTAATAACCTATAACCTTTAGCAATAACCTTTTAGCACTACTCACTGAACATTTCCGAAATGTACAACATTAAGCATTGGGCAGCTGTGGCCTAATGGTTAGAGACTTGGACTAGTTATCTGAAGGTCGCCGGTTCAAGTCTCAGTGCTGGCAGGAGTTGTAGGTGGGGGGGAGTCAATTAACAGTGCTCTCTTCCACCCTTAATACCCATGACTGAAGTGCCCTTGAGCAAGGCACTGAACCCCCAGTTGCTCCTCGGACACTGAATATAGCTGCCCACTGCTCCGGGTGTGTGTTCATGGTGTTTGTGTATGTGCACTTGGATGGGTTAAATGGAGAGCACCAATTCCAAGTATAGGTTACCATAATTGGCAGATGTCACGACTTTCACTTTCTCTAAAGTCCTTACCAAAGCAAGCATTTTCACATGTATGTGTTTGATATAAAACATAACATACTTTTAGCATCACTCACTGTACATTTTAATTTGAAAGCATCGCAAAACGTGCAGTAAGCAACGTAATAATATTTTGCAGAAATGTTGCAACAGGAGAGTTTTTCCGTTTTCATTATTACGCCATGTTTTAAACTAAAACCATGAAATGGCATCATTTACCCTCAAGTCCAAACCTGTATGACTTCATTTCTTCTGTGGAACATAAAAGAAGATAATTTGAAGAATGTTTCAACTGTTTTTGTCCATACATTAGAAGTGTTGGTCAAGTTATTTTGGACCCTATTGACTTTTATTTTATTGTAACACTGAAAGTTTTATTAAATCATCTTTATTTTTGTTTTTGGTTTACACAGAAGAAAGAAAGTCGAACAGGTTTGGAATGACATGAAAACGAACGAAATTCATTTCCCTTTATTTTTTTCATTATTAAACTGAAGCAGTATTGAACAGTGTTTTAATTGATTCTGTGAAAGTCTGGGTCTCTTAACTGTAATCAAAGCGGAATTGAATCTGATGAAAATAGTTCATTTCGGCTTTGAATAGATTTGTTAATGTTGAATTATGGACGTAATATGAATTGATTTAATCTGATGTGTTCGGAGCGAGACGGAAAGAGAGAAAGCGATGAAGACATCAAGCGATAATGGAAGGCAGAATTTATAGTTACAGAAGAAAAGCGATAAGCCTGACACTGTTAGATGGAGCTATGGACAGTGATAGTGGAGGAGAAGGAAGATGGGAAGAATGCACCAGGGACAGCAAGCAGCCAAGTGAGTGTAAGAGTGAGCGAATGGCAAACAAAGCAGTCACCCAGACATCGTGCCGCTGGCCTCTCTCTCTGCAGGAGGGGCTGTAATTAGGCCCAGTGTGCTGCTCTATGGTCCGTAATGACGGATCGCTGTAAAAGTACCAGCGTTCCCACCGCCCGGTCCCCGATCAGTATTGATGGAAAGCTGCTTCTTCCCCTCGGCATCCAACCACTGACCCCCGGCCTGCTCTGATGGGCAGTTACTATAGCAACACTGGGCTGGATTCTCCTCCCTGGTACCCTGTTGTAGATAGTGTAGAATGTGGCAACTGATGGGTCCCTCCTTATCAGCAAACACAAAGATTGTTTCAAGAAGAAAGCAGTGTGTTTGATGAACTGCTTTCTGAACAGTTGCTGTTAGTGAGGAACTGTTTTCATGAAACGTTGTCCTTTGTTTCATGAGCAGTACTGTGTTACATCAATGATTTGGATTGAAAAACTATGGTGAAAAATTTATGTTATTCATAGGGTTTACACAGTACTTTTTTGTTAAAGCAGTGTTGTGAACAACTGTTGTTTCGGTTTTGAAACTTGGGTCGGAATGGTATAAATTCTGTCATCATTTACTCACCCTCATGTTGTTCTAAATTCATATTATTTTCTTTCTTAAGTGGAATATGAAATGGGATAATTTCAAGATTGTTTATTCTACTTTTTTTGTACAATAAAAAGTTTTTAATAAAAAAAACTAAAACAATCAGTTGCTTTTCAGATTGATAAATAAAATGTATTTTGCATCTATAAAAATATTTAATTAAAATTTATTTGAATTTATTTATTTCTTAGGATCCAAACAGGGATGAATTTAGAAGCCACCAAACACTTCTATATTTTCCCTATTTAAAGATGGTTACATGAGTAGTTACACGAGTAAGTATGGATTTCCTGTGTCACCATACTTACTCGTGTAACTACTAATGTAAATGTCTTTAAATAGGGAAAATATGGAAGTGTTTGGTGGCTTCTAAATTCATCCCTGTTTGGATCCTAAGGGATGAATGGTGCTAAGCTAAACACTAGCATAATGGCGTTGCGCTCTACAGCGATAGAGTGCACGCACTGAGACGGGAGAGGTATGTATCAACTCGTCTAAGTTGAGGGAAAAACATAGTGGAATATGGATAAACAATGCATTTTCTTTAATAATATAAAACAAATCTTACTGACCTTAACCTTTTTAACAAATGTGCATGCAAAATTTTATATTACATGTTTGTTTAAAATATTAAATTAGTACAAATTTGATTAATTTGAATATGCCCAAAACCTTAACCAATAAACACAACTAATAACCAAATTTGCAGAAACTTTGTATTTAAAAAAAAATGTTTCTCTATAATCCTGCTGCAGAGGTTAACAGCTCACTGGAGGGCCGCTTAACATCCCTGAAACAGGTCACTGTATGCAAAGTAGTGTGAACACATTGTAAAAAAGCTATTTTTGTGTTCTACAAAATAAAGAAAATCTTACGGTTGAGTAAATAATGACAGAAATTTCCTTTTTATATGAACACTTTTTTTAACCGTTGTGTCATTGCAGTGCATGCAAATTTTCCACCATATAGACACATATGAAACTGATACATAAACACATTTCAGTGTGAGATTTTAATTAGATCTCTCATCTTCTTCTTTGTCTTGCTCTCTTAGGTTGGCTGCATGAGCTTGGGAAGCGGTTGGAGTCTCCATACGAGGGGGTGAGCTTGGTAGCGGTTAACAGAACGCTGAGCAGTGGACCGTCTTTGCGGAGCATCTACATCGCAGCGCTGTACTTCACCCTCAGCAGCCTGACCAGCGTGGGCTTCGGAAATGTCTCTGCCAACACTGACGCAGAGAAGATCTTCTCCATCTGCACCATGCTCATTGGAGGTGTGTGTGTATGTCTTTATGTGTTTGCTGAAAGGTTGAAGTTTAGGAGATATTTTTAGATATATTTGGAGGCAGAACAAATTTGGACTATTATTAGGGTCCAAAAACTGGAGGCTGTGTGTCTGCTGCTTTTTTAGAAACCAAAAACACGGTTGAATCCCTTGTAGTTTGTAAAAGAGAAAAAAAGTGTGATTTAGATATTTGTTGTTATTATATATATATAATATATATAATATAAATATTGGTAGCCAAGCTGTTTTGTACCCTTCCAAATTCATTCTGCTACTGCCATCATACATTAAGTTATCATTAAAATGAAGAGGTCCTGTTCTAGAGACAGCCATGATACCACCTCCACCAAGCTTTACAGATGAGGTTGTATGCTTAGGATCATTTGCAGTTCCCTTTTTTCTCCACACTTTTGCTTTCCAATCACTTAGATAAAGGTTAATCTTTGTCTCATCGGTCCATCAACTTAGTTTCAAAACTCTACTGGCTCACATTTGTGAAGAATTTGCCTTTCTGTTTTTGGTGCTGAGATTTGTGTCACCCCAGCATCACCCAGCTTTCTGGATGTTGTTGGTGATTTTACAGACATGTATTTTAGGGTTTATTTTCACAGCTTTTATGATTTTTCTGTCATCAACTACTGTTGTTTTTCTCAGCCGATCAGGTCGTCGTTGGTTGCTGATGTCGCCGGTAGTTTCCAAACTCTTGATTTCTCCATGCCCTTTGTTTTTCCTATAGTTCTAATTGACTTCCTCTTTTCTTCCAAATTGCTTGCTTTTCTTTCAGAGTCGGCTTCTTCATCTTCATCCTGGTTTGTTTGTGTGTATCATCATCGAATGCAAGACTAAGAATGCAGAAGCAATGGATATAACTGATAAGACACATTCCCTGCTTTTAATATCTGTAGAATTAAGGCAACAGGACACAGCTAAACACTTAAAAAGAGTCTAAAAAGTAATAATCAATATCGGTGTAAACACATATGTTTATGTATGTTTGTCTGGCATTAAATGGGATGATATGAGGTCACACCATCTGTTCGTATTCATGGCCTTTATTTTGTGAAATGTCACCCTTCGCCATGGGGCAGTTCTGCTCCCTTCCCAAACATACAATAATACCCAATTACACACTCCAACACATAGGTACACATTTAGTCACCACCTGTGCATTACCAGAGATCTTACAGAGAACAAGTGCCTCTAAAATAAATACACAAGTTGGATTGTTACAGAAATAGAAAGGATCCATAAAGATTATGATCGATGACTCTTTTCTTACTTACACTTCTCACTTACAGCACTCCATAACAAAAATAATAAATAAATAAAAATTGTAAGCATATTTTTTTTAAATCAAATTTATTTTAATATTTTGAATGCTATTTATCAGGCACAATAGACATTTTTTAGAAGCTGTAGGTAAAAAAAGTCAGGTTGATGAATTTGAAATGACGATAATTTTCAACTTTCAAGAGAACTTCCAAGACTTGTTAGGTCATTCAGGCTTAATGTACATTCATGCATGTGTGTGTCATTGTGTCTTTGGCAGCGCTGATGCACGCTCTGGTCTTTGGCAATGTGACGGCCATCATCCAACGCATGTACTCACGCTGGTCCTCTTACCACACACGCACTAAAGACCTGAAAGACTTCATCCGTGTGCACCACCTGCCCCAGAGCCTCAAACAGCGCATGCTGGAGTACTTCCAGACCACCTGGTCTGTCAACAATGGTATCGACTCCAATGAGGTAAACCCCACGCTTCAGAGAGTATTACACTGCACAGCTGAATCATTTGATGTTGCGGAATTCCTTACAGCTGCGCAATGTGAATAATGATGTGATTATATTAGATTGAGTTCAGTCTGTGCCGTCTAGAGTTTCATGACAGATTTTCGTATAAATCTCCTATTTTAAAAAAAATACAGATCAGCCGATTAATCATATCTTCACTTGTGTCGTGAGAAGTGTATAGCTTAAAAGTTAGATTTAAGTAAAGTATAATTAAATAATAATAGCACAATAATAATTTTTTTAATTATTGTTGGTTTTAATAATATTTTTATTGGCTATTCTAAAATGTTATTGTAAATTGTAATATTTGACATATTATTGTATTTGAATGCATTAATCTTAATTGTATTATTCATTTTGAGGTGATTTGATTGTTAGTGTCTAATGATAATTTAGTATTATTACATCAAAAGCAGAAATAAATTCTGGTTTGACACTTGAAAACCAATATCGGCTGATAACCATATTCATATAACATTGTATTTATATAAAAGCATCATGGATCATCACATTATGGTACTGTAAGTGATGTTCTATAATGAAGTAACATTCTGAAGCCAAGAGCAAAGCAACAGTCAAGGCAAGTATAATTTAGATAGACAGCTGGACACTTGAGGAGGGAACGACTGCGTGTGCTCCGTCCTTGAGCCTGGGACTTTATACTGGAAGTCAGGAGAGGGAGTGGAAAAAAATGAGATGGAATCTAAACACCTTGCTAAATCAGAGATTTATGAATAATAGATGGTGAGGCTGATGGCCGGAGAGCAGAAGACAGAGAGCGAGAGAAAGATCGAGGGATGTGCCATGAGTGAAGGGGAGAGTGACAGATGCCATTCAGTCAGGCTGAAGGATGGTTGCATATATGGATGGATGAGCAGAGCAGATGAAGGGTGGCAGAGGGCAGGAATAAGGCATGGCCAGAATACTTCCAGTTTTTGTTTTAAGGGTGAAAACTCATAAAGCGGCATGCTTAATGATTTTAATGCCAGTTTAATGAATGTAATGTGCTGTTATGTTACATAAGTTCACACAGAAAACACAAGATTTCTCTTCCTAATAGTGTAAATAATTTCTTCTTTTCCTATTTTTTCCTTTTTATTTTCCCTTCTCTTTATAATTTTTTGCTTGTTTTTTTCTTATTCCTTAATTTTTCTGCTTTCATTTTCTTTCACTTTTCTTTTACTTTTGCTTTTCTATTTTTATTGATTTTTCGTAACTATCTAATTTTTCTTTGCTGTTTTGCTTTTCCCCTGCATTTTTCTTTCCTTTTCTCTTTTATTACTTTCATATTTTTCCTATTCCCTTTCTCTGTTCTCTCTTTTTTCTTTTTCTTTTTTCTTTCCATTTTTTTCTCTCATTTTCCTTTTTTCATGTTTTCTCTCATTTTTAAAATTTTTCTCATTTTCACTTGTGCCCTTCTCTTTTCTTCTGTTTTTCCCTTTTCTTTTCTTTTCTTTTCTTTTCCCTTTCTTTTTCTTTTTTCTCTGTTCCCATTTTTGTTTCTATTCTTGTTCTCTTTCCTTTCTCTTTTCACATATGCCTTTTTCTTTTTCTCTTCTTCCTGTCCACTCTCTCCAGCTCTTGAAAGACTTTCCAGATGAGCTGCGTTCGGACATCGCGATGCATCTGAATAAAGAGATCCTAGAGCTGTCCGTCTTCTCCTCTCTGAGCCGTGGATGTCTCCGCTCTCTCTCCCTGCACATAAAGACTTCGTTTTGTGCACCGGGCGAGTACCTTCTTCGTCAGGGAGATGCTTTACAGGCTCTTTTCTTTGTCTGCTCCGGCTCCATGGAGGTGCTAAAGGACAGCATGGTGCTAGCCATCCTCGGTCAGTTTACACAAACCCACACACAAGCAAACAGTTTTATCTCAGAAAAGCTCAATGTAGTTTTAGTGCACTGAGGAATTAGAATGATGCTTCTCATTAAGTGAAGACTTCAGGGCCCATGTGTTCCTATAGTTGCCAACAAAAGCTGCTCTCTGTGATTGGTCACTCTCTCTGTGAGGCTTCACACACACATCAGGCTCATAGGACAGTGGACCAAATGTGCGAAAAAATATAATCCCCATCATCCTGTTAGTTCTTGCCTGTGTGTGTGTATGAGTGTCTTTGTGTTAATATCACCTTATGAGTTCTGACAGGAAAAAACACACTATCTTTCTCATCTTTCCCTAACACGCTCTCTCCACCCTGCTGACAGAGGAAGGTCTCTCTGACATTGAGTTCTCAAGACTGTTCACTTGTGCTCGTTTTTGTGTGTTTACATGCATATGCGCTATGTTAAACAGTATCTTTTGTGCTTCTAATAGAGCTGTTTGTAGTACCTCGGTACGGTAAACAAATTAGCATTTTTGAGCCAGGGCTCCCTTGGGATATTCTAATGAGTTTTAAGAAAAATAGCAGCTTCTAATTTATGAATAAAATAAGGTCTGTGGTTAACATTACTTGGAAACCTTTTCATGTTTTCAGTCTACTTTATACATATTCCTAAGGGAAACCATGGCAGATAAGCATTCCAGTTTAGCCTACATATTGACACACTGACTAACCACGCTTGCAATTTTTTATGATATCTGACAAAATATTTATGTTTTTTGCATCTTTCTCTGTTTGTGTGCTCCTGTGTGACGTGTACAGGTAAAGGCGACCTGATTGGTGCAAACATGTCGGTGGGTGACCGCGTGATAAAGACGAATGCTGACGTGAAGGCGCTGACGTACTGCGACCTGCAGTGCATTAATCTGAGGGGTCTGTATGAGGTGCTCGACCTGTATCCTGAATACTCCCACCGTTTTGTGCAGGACATAACACACGACCTCACCTACAACCTGAGAGAGGGACAAGAGAGCCATGTAAGGCATCACATGACCATTGTGATGGTCTCTGAAATGTCTCGTTCATTTATTTGTTTATGGTTGCTGGAACCCTTAATGCATTTCGGTAAAAGCCTGACCTGATCATAACCTGATTCAGTTATTTGATATTGTTATTAATATTGTTTTTGGGATCCACCAAAATATAACATATTTTTTAACCCCACATGCAAAGTGATATACAGGTAGACAGACAGATAACTTTAAGTTTTCTATTTTATTAAATTGTAAACTGTAATTTATTCCTGTGTTGGCAGATCTTAATTTTCAGCAGCCATGACTACCTTCAGAAATCATTATAATATGCTTTTTTGTTTGCTCAAGAAACTTATCTTACTATAAAATAAAAAAAATCGGTATTCTCTAATGAATTGAAAGTTCAAAGAACATCTTTTATTTAAATTAGAAATCTTTTGAAACATTATAATTGTCTTTACTGTCTCTTTTAAACAATTGAATATATTCTCGCTGAATACAATTATTAAATTCTTTAAAAAAATAAACTGATCCCAAGCTTTTGAACAGTAGTGTATGGTTACATATTGTCACATGTCTCACCTTCCAGGTCATATCCAGGATGTCCAGTAAGTCCATGGACACACAGGTGCGTCTTCTCCTCAGCTGTCAATCATTCCACACTTATCCACTAACAGTGCTCTGTTGACTGTAATAGCTTGGGGCTCATTTCCCTAACAATGATCTACCTCCCGCCTCATTTGCCTAATGAGGGAAGCTAAGAACACTACAGCTCTGAAACAGCAGGGAGAGAGAACGAAAAATTGATGATGATGGTGGTGGTGATGATCATCTTCCCCATTCCCTGTTCTTCCAAGCCTGAAGCAGTAATCAGGGAGGGAGCAGCGCTAGAAGAAGGGAACAGTGTGTTTAGGGGCGAGGGAGGGGTAAAAGGAGGAGTGGGTGGTTATTGAAGTGCCGGATGACTGACTGCTTTGGGAAACTGCCGCTCTTTCAATTACAGTGTGAGGGAGCATCAATTATTTAACAGGGAAAATGACCGAATTAGTGTACGAAAAGTGTAATTAATCAGTTATATATAGAAGAAGAGAGGGAGAGCGAGATTCAAAGAGAGAGGGATGGGGAATACCCCTCACGTTTATTCCGTCTCTTTGCTGTGTTTTACCTCTTGACTTCTCTGTCACCTTTCAGTGGACTGACATTTAAAGTGTTCTATAAATGGAGATTGTTATTTTCGTAATGTCGTTGCAGAGTTTCACTGTGTAATTGGCAATGCGTGTGAGATCTGTGAGGTGTAAAGCACAGCGAAAGCCATTACACTTGACTATTACCGAATGGAAAAAGTCTAGCCTTTAGGGTTCGTTCTGACTAGGCTTTCACTCGTCCGGCTAGTGATCAAAGATTATTATTTGATCAAATCTGCCAGGCCAGTTGTTTTAAATGTCTTATAGGTCAAGTCTTCTTAAGGTCATTGCTAGCGAGGTCAAAGATCAAGTGGTAATACCACTACCATTACATGAGTTTTACCTAAGGACATTCACTTTGCTGTGTTTTTGCTGTTTCATAGCTTTTGTCTAATTGGTCCTTGAGGGAAAGTGTGTAGGTAGTTTTTAGGAGTGTTTTTGTTTGTCTGTCTGTCTGTCTGTCGGCCTGCCTGCCTGTCTGTCTGTCTGTCTGTCTGTCTGTCTGTCTGTCTGTCTGTCTGTCTGTCTGTCTGTCTGCCTGTCTGTCTTTCTGTCTAACTGCCTGCCTGTCTGTCTGTCTGTCTAACTGCCTGCCTGCCTGCCTGTCTGTCTGTCTGTCTGTCTAACTGCCTGCCTGCCTGTCTGTCTAACTGCCTGCCTGTCTGTCTGTCTGTTTGTCTGTCTAACTGCCTGCCTGTCTGTCTAACTGCCTGCCTGTCTGTCTGTCTGTTTGTCTGTCTGTCTAACTGCCTGCCTGTCTGTCTGTCTGTCTGTTTGTCTGTCTGTCTAACTGCCTGCCTGTCTGTCTGTCTATCTGTCTGTCTAACTGCCTGCCTGTCTGTCTGTCTGTCTGTCTGTCTGTCTAACTGCCTGTCTGCCTGTTTGTCTAACTGCCTGCCTGTCTGCCTGTCTGTCTATCTGTCTGCCTGTCTGTCTGTCTGTCTGTCAGTTTAATTCTGTAAAGGCTTTTTATTATTATTATTATCAAATCATTGAATTGATAATCTAATCAATATGCTGTCAACCCATATAATCACGTCTTTCTCTCCAAAATAAAAAGATTTGTGAAAAACATTTTGCATTATTTAACATTGTTTATTAAATGTGTTCCATCTAAATAAGCCATGTCTTTTGAGAGTGAGCATTTAGATAATTATTTAATCTTTCAATGGATAAGGAGAAGATGGCAAGGAAAATATGAGACCAACATAAAATTATCTAAATGCTACATAAAAGCCCCTAAATGACTGCTTAGAAAGAAATTTTCTATTGAGTAGGCAAGCACTGTCACATTAACTAGATGTTCTTGTTCTGTCACATTAACTAGATCTACATTTGTTTCATTGTTAATAATAAAAAAGTCAGTCTTTTTCTAGTTGAGTCATCCAAGGTTAGTCATCCAACTTTCATGTGGCCTCACACGACCTCAGCGCTATCTCTTCTGTCCAATCGCAGATGGAGGGGAGGGGAAATGGAGACGTGATCCAGTGCTATCCACCAATAGCTGAGCATCAAGACGAGGGAGATGATGATGATGACGATGATGAAGATGACCAGATACAGTATCTCAGTGGTGGAACCAAACAGAAAACGCACATGAAAATTGATCACCAAACCAACAAAAAGCTCCACATTCAGCATACCACTGTCACAAAGCCTGACCTTGCAAATCTCAGCCCAAGGTGTGTGCACGCCCACACATGCATGCATTTAAAAAACATTCAAAGATACTGTATTTTAATAGACATTTGCTCACTGTTGCATGAAGGACTTTGTGAGAGCAGTAAAGTGGATTTCTGTTTGTGTGTGTTCAGGGTCGTGGATGGTACAGAGGACAGTGATGGTACAGAAAATTCACACACATTCATATTTTCCTCTGGCCATCAGCACACCATCAGTGGTGCAACTAATACCACTGCCACCACAGCAGGTGAGTGAGTGAATGTGTGTGCATGTGTGTGTGTTGGCAGGGAATGGATCTTTTGTCTTTATGCCAATATTCCAGGACTGATGCACAATAAACAATCACTCCATTTCCAGTATTTATTAATTATGATCTTTTTGTTTTTCCCCTTAAAGGAATAATTCACCCAAAAAAAAATAAAAATGGTATTCACCCTCAGGATATCCCAAGATGTCGAAGAGTTTGTTTCTTTGTCAGAGCAGATTTGGAGAAATTTATCATGACCTCACGTACTCACTGATGGATCCCCTGCAGTGAATGGGTGCCATCCAGACAGCTCATAAAAACATCACAGTAATCCACAAGTATCCCATCAATTAATGTCTTGTAAAGTGAAAAGCTTTGTGTTTGTAAGAAACAAATACATCATTGGGGTGTTTCAAGTTTAAACCGTCTCTTCTGGTCAAAATTCCAGCCCATAATCCATAATAACACTTCCTCCAGTGAAAAAGTCCATCACTATTGTCTTCTCATATCAAAATCCACCGACATATTAGTTTTGGGGTGTTTTCACTTCTAAATGGTTCTTGATCTGTGAATATTTCTCTCCTGATTCAGGCGAGATTACTTTTTCACTCGTATTTTAACTGGAAGCAATAGTTTGAAGTTAAAAATGTTTTAATGAGGAATTTGTTTTTACAAACACATTTTCACTTCACAAGAGATACTGGAGTCATGTGAATTACTTGTGGATGTATTATTTTTATTAGCTGTCTGGACCCTTAATTCTGATGGCACCCATTGAATGAACAAGTGATGTAATGCTAAATTTCAATAAAGAAACAAATCATCTACATTTTTAGCAAATTTCCATTTTTGGATGAACTTTTCATTTAAAGGAATAGGTCACCCACAACTTGTGTTGCTTTATAGCTGTATGATTTTTCTGTAAAACACAAATGTCTAAGCTGTTCCTTCCCTCTTACTTAGATATTACAGATCAGTTACAGTCAGTGTAAATGAAAAAAAATAAGACTGCTTTCCTTGAATTTTTGTCTTTTCCACACACAAAGATATTCCGAAGACTGTCCTTTATCTGTTTTGGACCTTTTCATTTTAAATCAAAGTTTATTTTCATACAAAAAAGGCAGCTTAGAGATTTTGCTAAATACCTCCTTTTTTGTTTCTTGGAAGAAAGAGAATCATACAAGTCTTGAAAGACATGAGTGTGAGTGGTGACAGGAGGTGACAGAATTTTCATTTTTGTGGTGAACTCTTCCTTGAAGTCTTTGTAATGATTTTCCACTGGAAGTTCTGTCAGTGTTAGGCAGTTGGACATAAATGTTTTTTTCTCTGTGCAGAATTAGCAGCTAAATCAGAGGACACCAGGGGACAGCTACGCCACCTTAACCAAGAGGTAAATGCTTTTCTGTTTAATCTCTTTCAGTCTTATATAATTTTTTTTGCTGTGTAATTCAATGGTAGGTCTGTACTTACAGTTTATTTGGAAAGTGTGGATTTTATGGGTGATAACTCATGTGAGCAGTAAATGTGAGTACTGACAGATCGAAACCAGCGCAGCTCACGTGAGCTCCTGGTGCCAGGTACGCACAAGCCATATGGCGGACTGCTGCGTGAGAGGAGAAGGGGATGTTATTCAAACACTAGAGGACATGAAACTCATTAGAAGAGGAAAGTGGGACTGGCCCCATGATGATGGAAGAGAACATTCCAACATTCCAGATTTCCACAACGCCCTTGAAACCACCGCATGTGGTTCCCACGAATTGCACATGTACATGATTCTGTGTAAAAAATAAATTCAAAGGCGGTTTGTAAAGATGTTTATTTGAGGAAAATTAGCCTTTTGATATATATATATATATATATATATATATATATATATATATATATATACAGTATAGACCAAAAGTTTGGACACACCTTCTCATTCAAAGTTTTCTTTATTTTCATGAATATGAAAATTGTAGATTCACACTGAAGGCATCAAAACTATGAATTAACACATGTGGAATTATATACATAACAAAAAAGTGTGAAACAACTGAAAATATGTCATATTCTAGGTTCTTCAAAGTAGCCACCTTTTTCTTTGATTACTGCTTTGCACACTCTTGGCATTCTCTTGATGTGCTTCAAGAGGTAGTCACCTGAAATGGTCTTCCAACAGTCTTGAAGGAGTTCCCCGAGAAATGCTTAGCACTTGTTGGCCCTTTTGCCTTCAGTCTGCGGTCCAGCTCACCCCTAAACCATCTCGATTGGGTTGTGGAGGCCAGGTCATCTGGCGCAGCACCCCATCACTCTCCTTCTTGGTCAAATAGCCCTTGATGCCTTCAGTTTGACTCTACAATTTTCATAGTCATGAAAATAAAGAAAACTCTTTGAATGAGAAGGTGTGTCCAAACTTTTGGTCTGTACTGTATATATATATATATATATATATATATAATAATTAGATTATATTATGTTATTTTCATTATATTAAAAATATGACTAAATTGATATATAATACAGTTTTTAAAAATACATTTTAAAG
This sequence comes from Carassius carassius, assembly GCF_963082965.1. NCBI lineage: Eukaryota > Metazoa > Chordata > Actinopteri > Cypriniformes > Cyprinidae > Carassius > Carassius carassius. The sequence continues at coordinate 10,837,027 of NC_081762.1, read as the reverse complement.
CATGCAAAATGGAACTTATTCATGGAATATTTTTAAGTAATGGCACAAATTAATCCTTGAATCTGTTTCATGAACAGTTTTATGTAGAATTAACAAACATAATGTAATTTTAAATCAAAATGAATCCTGTGACTACACAACTTCTACTGAAAAAAATAAAAATGTCAGGCTTTGTCAGGCCATCTCAGGTCAGGCCCTATACTGCTCACTCACATAAATGTGCAATGTTTAAGTGAATACATTACATTTTTTATATTAACTGAATATTATCATTCAAATTTAACATTAAATTAACATTAATGTTTAATAAAAAGAAGTCTTACTGTAAGTCTGTCTTGAAGATTTTGATGTATTTCTCCATGTTTTTCCGCAGTGTAATATATTCTCAGAATCCTAAATTAACTATTTAATTACCGCTGCAGTTTTTATCAAATAATTGAGTCCAGATCGGACAATGACAAAAAACTGTAGGTCAGCTGAGTATTGGCTTGGGTACATAAATCCATGTGACAGTCTTGATTGTCAGCCCACGGCTTTGACAGGTAATGTAGTGAGTGGGACGCCCTGCTGCTGAGCCTCTTCCTCATTTTTTTCTCTCCATCTCTGTCTCTGTCTCTTATATCTCGCTATATATTTTTGACAGCCGGCTTCTCTGCAGGATTTTGTTGTAATCCTTGCTTGATTCGGTCTACCAAGAGGATGAGTGCTCTCTTCCTGTTGTCCCGTCTTGTTTGAAGCTGTTGTCTTGTTTCTCCCTGCCACTGATGGCATTTATGGATCATTACCCAATTACCCTCATTATTTGGTATTATCGCTTGTTGGCACGATTCTGAGGGGTGACTGCCAAATCGGTGTCCATCTGAATCTGGATCATCTGTGCTGTGTTCTAGACCGTCACGAACATTATTTCTCTGAGCTTGTTAGGTGATGTGTATAGAGCACAAACAGTGCAAGAAGATACAAAGGGCGAGTAATTATGGGAATCCAAATTGAATTTAGTGAGTTGTGGTTACCTCATGATAACAGTAAGTGTTAGTGCACTTCGAGAAAAATCAGTTGGAGAAATTGTGATTCTGGTGCATTTATGAATGGAAATTGCTTTTCTGGTGCAAGACCTGATCAACTTTTTAAACGGTTTTATTCGGAGTAACCCACAAAGGCATTTGTTTTTAGCAAAGTAATGAGCATTGTTGTACATAAACACATTTTTAAAAAGTTATAGTTCATGCTGTTCACCCAGTTCACCCAGATTCAAAAGCAAAAAAAAAAGGAAAGGAAAAAAGGAAAAGAAAATATTCACATAGACCCTGTATGCAGTAATCAGGATCTACACCAGGGACTTTAAGTAATGATCTTTCTTAAGAGAGAACCCAAAAGTCAACCAATAAGTCAACAACGAACAATGATGTCCGTTGGGACCTAAATAAATAATGCCACAGTTTCACCTGAAAGCTGCTGGCTGTAGCAGACAATGACAGATGGGGGGACGCAGAGGGACAACCCATGCCCTCAGAAGATCATACTGTTCTGTTGCTGTGGGGAACTGTTTGCATTTGGTATTTTCTTGATTGTTGCACTCCTTTTTGAAAATACTAAAGTCACCCTTATTTATATAGTGCTTTTAATGATGCAGATTGTGTCAAAGCACTTTACAGTATTAAATTGCAAAATAGTGTGTCAATAATGCAAAATGACAATAGTAAACACTCAATTTTCTGTTAAAGGTAGTTAATTATTGAATTCAGTGATCTCATCATCCAGCTTAGTTCAGTTTAAATAGTACCTGTGCAATCAAGTTGACAATATTGCTGGATATTAAGTGTCCCCAACTAAGCTAGTCAGAGGCGTCAGCGGCAAGGAACCAAAACTCCATTGGTGACAGAATGGAGAAAAAACCTCGGGCGAAACCAGGTTCTCTCGGGGGGTGCAGTTCTCCTCTGGCCAGACAAAACAAACAGTATAATTCCAGGCTGCAGCAAAGTCAGATTGTGCAGAAGAATCATCTGTTTCCTGTGGCCTTGTCCCAGTGGCAGTCTATGTAAAAAGGTCTTCAATAGGGATCTGGTGGCTACGGTGACCTTGGAATAAGAGAGGACCAGACTAATATTAGCGTAGATGCATTTGGTGTTATGGGAAGTGTTCCCGGTTCCGATTGTCCTAATTAATGCAACCTAAAAATAATTTAATAGATTTGAATATTAAAAATGTGTTAGTGTGTTATATGTAAGACAGGTTAAAGAAATGGGTCTTTAATCTAGATTTAAACTGACAGAGTGTGTCTACCTCCCGAACAATGTTAGGTAGGTTATTCGAGAGTTTGTGTGCTAAATAGGAAAAGAATCTGCCACCCGCAGTTGATTTAAAAATTTTAGGTATTATCAAATTGCCAGAGTTTTGAGAACATAGCGGATGTGGAGGACTATAATCCAATATACATGGTAATTAATCAAATTAATTGATGTAATGAAAAAATGGTCAAACAATTTTTAAATAAACAAATAAATGTGCAGCACATTTCAAGTTCTACTAAATACTGGAATGTTTTATTTTATCATTTGCAAATTTGCAAACACCTGTTATTGAATCAAATAATTGTCATAACATTGCATTGTGTAATGTTATATTGTAAAGAGAAATTAAATTCATTCAAATTACATTATTTAACAAATCAAAAAATAATAACTTCAAAAAAGGAAAAAGTTTTTTATAACAGACAAAAAATTTTCAATAATTGTAATGAAATGACATTAATACTAAGAATAGCCTCAGTCAGTGATTCTCTAATGTGAAGAAAGAGTATCACAGTAATATACTGTATTTATAATCCACCACTGCTCAGCTTTCTTCTATTAATGAAACACGGACTGTTTCATTAATCGTGTGCTGAAAAACATTAATCATACCATGTTCCTTACCCTAAATACCCGCTTTAAATACTGTTGCTTTTGTTCATTATACTCATGAACTAATGAATCTGTTTAATATACTTGTGGTGGATCCCTAATGACACAACACAAACATCTCTGCTTCCTAATGCCTGGAAAGGTCGAATGTGACACCTGTTTATGTCTTACAGGTGAACTCTCTCGGACGGGAGGTGGCTGAGCTGGGTCGAGTCATGCGGAGTCTTGCCTTTCTCATCGAATCCATGATGGCCTCTCCTCAAACACCAGGTGGCTGTACATCCACGTTTACCTCGGGATATCCATCACCTCCGGTCCCCTTCCCGAGCCAGGGTTCTTCTTGGACCAGCCCTCCTTTTTCTTCACCGATGCACCCTGGAATACGTCCAGGAGGACTTGTAACCCATCCGCTCAGACCACAAGAACTGCAGCTGGTCTGCCCCACCACATCTCCCGGTTCCTTTCCCATCACGCTTTCCTCCTCCTCCTATACAGACAGATTCAGAGAGCCATTATTGACCCTTTCTCCGCACAGCGCAGTTGCTCGGACCCGCTCGCAGAGCCTGGAGACACCTCTTCTGCAGCATAACCAACACATCTCACACACTCCTGGAACTTTACCCAGAGCTGGACAGCCATCGCTGGGAGATGGGGATGATCAGTCCCTGGGATTGTAGCAGTCAACCTTTATAATGGACAAGTTCCACTGGAATCTGCGTGTTAACCTGGACTCAGGAATGGACTGATAAGATAAGTGGTACACGCCCTGCCAAAGCCATGGAGCAATGGTTCCTTCGAAGATATACATGTTTACTATCTCAGTTTTTAAGATAATCTCTCTAACGGCATGTCTTTCAATGCTAGAAACTAAAGGGATATCTCTTATCAGGAAAACTAGTTGGAGTTCCAACAGCAGAAAGTTTAACCTACCAAAAGTAAAACAAACTGATTGTGATTCAGATTCAACCCACATTTCATGTTGACAGCATGCATTATACATCCAAGTACTGCTGTTCATATTAAGCAAGCTGCATACAGCAAGTAGTCTGAAAGACTAGCATTAGCAATTTACCTTTTTATGTAACTGACTTACAAAAAAGATCCATCAAAGTTTTACTCTGCTTCTAATTTATTCTAATCACTGATGCCTAAAGTCCTTTGCAAAACTTCTGTGCAATGAAAAGTTACACTTTATCAACAGCATTTGGAACATGCTTCAAGTTATTAGCCAAAAATAACTGTTCCCTTTGACACCGTTCCTCAGGTTCCAAATTGTAGTTATATTAATGCAATTCCACACAAGTACACACAATTTTTTTTTCTGAAAATTTGTCCAGTAATTTCTATTATATCACTATTCTTAAAGCACCGGTTATAAGGAGGAAACTTCACTTGTAAATGAGAATTATGTTGGTAACATAATCAGATGATCAGATCTGAACAAACTTTTTTTTTAAACTTGGAAAATTTCTTCACATACTGTACTTATAAGAATTTTATGGAAGCACTGTGACTGCAAAGATAGGAATACATTTCACAGTTTGAGTAGAGTCTGGAGAGACTCCTCAATTCAGTGAGCCAAATGATTTATATTAAAAAATCTGCTCTTTTTAATCAGATACTTAAAAGTATGAGTTCTTCTAATCAAGCTTTGCAGTGCTTGATAACTGACTTCATCCGCTGATTTAGTCAGATTAGCCCTGTATCATGTAAAAATGCATTGTATCTGCTATGTTTAACAAACTTAACTAGTTGATGGGTTGTCTAAACAACTAGTCAGTCTTAAATAAGCATTGCATAATTAATAATAGTCTTGTCATTTCCACTGAATACTTATCAGACTAGTTAGGCATGTAAGATGCTTACAAAACTGTCAACAGTAAGCTGACAGATATTCAGTAAATAAGCGAAATAACTAACCTTTAATTGCACAAAACTACCATAGTCCTCACATAAAAAGATGGATTATGCATAATAATGGAAGCATTGCTCGCAGCGGGAAATCTAATGTTTGACAGTAATTGTCTTGGAATTTATTGTTGAGGGTTGCAAATTAGTTACAAAAGCGGTGCTTTGTTGACTGTAGCGACAAGGTTTTTAAGAGGATGAATTTAGAAACTTCTTAAAGAGGGCTGTATGCAAGACAGGTAACTTGTTAGACTTTTTGCATGCTAATTTACAGCATGATGACAGCATGCTAAAAGCCTTTGAGGAGCTGCATCCCCTTCTAAACGCTATTGCTGATGCTAATCACAGAAACTGGTAACCCTTTTCATATGATTTGGTAATATTAGTTAATGCATTTGGTATTATGAACTAATTTTGACAGCATTTATTATTCATATATTTATTAATGTTAATTTGTGAATATATTTTAATTCATGTTCATGTATATAATACATTAACATATTTTGTGAAAAAACAGTGTTGTGGATTCTGAATGAAATGTAAAACAAAACAAAAATCTGATGAAAATATAAACAAACAAAAATACTGCCTTGGCAACTAAGTAAAAAAAATACAAACTAAATAAAAATAAGAAATACTGCTAAATTCCTAATTTAAAAAAACTAACAAAAATGATAAAAACACATAAAAACATTACTAAAACCTTAAAATTAAAATAAATAAGGGCTAGATTTGGATTATGAATATAAAACAGAACCTAATAAAAACGGCAAAAGCACATGACAAAATGATTAAAATTTAAACTAAAATTAAAATGGAAATTTAAATATAAAAGCTAATTCATAACAACATTAATAAAACTTAAAATGAAAATAAGAGCAAATTAAAGCTTAATTCTTCATATTTAAATAAAAATGACAAAAGCACATAATAAGATTACTAAACTTAAAATTTAAAAAAGAATATATTAAAAAATTTAGTAATTAAAGTTGAATTATAAATATGAGAATAGAACAGAATAGAATAGAACCTTATACAAATAATAAAAAGTCCATAACAAGCTGACTAAAACTTAAACTAAAATTAAAATATATTAAAAGCCCATTCAATACAATAATAATAAATACAATAATGTATACATTTTTACTAAAATAGCACTTGCACTGTGGCATCACATTGGTTAGTCATTTGCTGCTAATGTGACCAGAAATTGAAATGACTTCAGGTGGCTTCACATCACTTACAGTGTGAATGCCTTGTAAACTCCTTCATTATCAACTTCAACAAGACAAGATGGATTAATTGTTTGCTTTACAATACAGGATATCCCTTTAGTTTCTTTCTATTTGCTGTTTTTAATTGCATGACTTCTGAAGAGGGTGGAGAGTATACCCTTGCAGTAGGTTGTAGAGATGCCATGTAGGGTTGTGCAGTAGACACTGTAGAAGCATGAAGGTCATCTTGACACACGCTGTCTCTCCTCTGTTTTCAACTCCGCTTGGCCCTCAGGGCAGGAGGGAGGAACAGCGGGGACTAGTCTTACACAATATGCGGACGCTGTATGCGAGTGCATGTACTTTAGTATGCGTGCCAGTGCGTTCGGGGGGAAAACGGGGTTATAATACTGTAGCCAAGCACCAAAGGGGTATTTGTGGCAGAGGTTTCTGAAGGAATGGGATCTGGGGCATGAGGGATGGGGGTGGGGTGCTCAAACGCTGGAGCTTATTATTAGTAGAAGTTGAATTGACATGGGGAAGGGGGTTTCTGTTTGCTTGCTCTTTAGGACTGGTCTTGGGGGATTGGTTGCCGGTGGCAAAGTGGCCCCTGCTGTCAATCGTCTCTCCCTGGCACAGATGTGGTCTGTCTGCTTTGACTGTCTCACTCTCTTTCTGTCTTTTCTCTTTCTCTGCTCACTTTCCTCCCATTTTAATCTGGGAGAGTTTTAAAGTCATGAAAATGTATTTTAGTTTAGGTTCAGTTTTTCCCAGTTTTTATTTTTATTTCAGTTTATTTTGTGTTCATTTAATTTTGTTTTAGTTTTATATTAACTATAATACAAATTAACATTGGTTGTCAAGCCAAACTCAACCATCACGTTGGACACATTTAAACAGAGCAGAGGATATGAAATTTGAGAAAAAAGAGCAAAAGCAGAAAAAAGAGAAAAGCAGCATTTCAAAACGTTCTTCATAATGTGGAACCATGTGAGAGTAAGTAGATGCCAGATTTATTATTATTTAATTTTTTTCGCTGAAGGGTCCATTTTAAATGTTTAACTCTTGTTCTATATGCACTCTGTATGTTTCATCCTGTCTGTTTTATCCTCCTATTAGAAACTGCATGTCAGACTTTATATTTCCTTGTCGCTGTAAAGGGTGACTGATATAGCCAATGCCGTATTTATTCTACTTGACATTTCAGGTATAATAACATGACATTTTCAGACTTTTTATATAATATACAATCTAAACTGGCCCCCAAAAGTCTTCATCAATGCTTTGATATTTCCTCCCACAATTCAGGAAAGACCGTGTCTTCTCGCCCCTTCCCGCAGAACTCCTCCTCTCCATCCCTCTGCCAGTCACGGGACGGCGATATGCCAAGCTTGAGCATAGGGGTTTACATTTTTATATTTCTACGAATGTATCTCAACTAAAGTTGTATTTTTGTACCTCTAAAAACAAAGGAAAAATTAATTCTGGATTTGTGAAAAGACTCATCTTGATGGCTTTGTGAAACTCACCTCTCTCCAATACTACTGGGAATGTAATCACATTATTTAAATTCTTTTTGTTTTGATATTATTAGAGGAAAAACCTGTAATGCAAATAAATGACTACAGCTATTGGATTAACGCATGTATTAGGCATGTTTCCTACTGTTGTTCTGCCACAGATGTATATCATTGGAGAGGCTAATGCCAAGCTAATATATATATACTAACATGTTCTTTCTTCTAAATTAAGTATCATTAATATGAAAGTCTAGATCATAATATGTGGGAAGTCATGGCTTAGTGGTTAGAGAGTTTGATTCCTAACCCTAGGGTTGTGGGTTCGAATCTTGGGCTGGCAATAACACAACTTAGGTGCCCTTGAGCAAGGCATTGAACCCCCACCTGCTCCCCGGGTGCTGCAGCATAAATGGCTGCCCACTGCTCCGGGTGTGTGTGTGTTCACTGCTCTGTGTGTGTGCACTTTAGATGGGTTAAATGCAGATCACAAATTCTGAGTTCTAGTTTTTTTTTGGACTAGTCAGGATTAATTTATGTTTAAAGAAAGGTCATAGTTTATATTATTATTATCAGCTGATCAGTCTTCTTCTAGATAAATTTTTTATTTTATGATTTCAGTCATCATCAGCAGTGTTTTTGCCTGTTAATTGTGTTAGCCTACATGAAATTGAAATTGCTTGATGTTTAGTTTTTTAATTCTGTATTGACTTCTATTCTGTTGAAACAAGAAGTTTGCGTGGTACAAGAGTTTTCTATTTAAATAGTTACATCAAAACCATAAATCATGATTTGCAATGTGTGGTCAAATTAGCAAAATTTTGCAGACAAAAATGTCCATTGTCAATAGTGTAGCGATGTATGAAGAAAAAAATAATTTCCTGCAGAGATTTTAAGAGCAACTGTAAATGTGACTGCTATTTTACTGCGGGGGAGGGGCACTGTCATTACAAAAATCATTTGATTGGACAAAAAACTGTGCAGTGCAGGATGAGTCATCAATATTTTTGTCTCGTTTTCCCAGAAGAGAATTAATGTGGGCCAAATAAAAGTACGTTTGTCAGTGTTTATGAGTACATAAAGGCTAGCACATATGGCTTTAAAACAAACATGTGGATCAAAACCCACAAAATCTTAATTTAAAGTTCATCTTTAATAACCTAGAGATCGATATTTAAAGACATCAAACATGGCAAAATTGATCTTAGTCTCCTCTACTCTATGTACTTTGCTGACTATTGAACAGTCATGTTTTGAGCATGTTTGTAGGCTATGTTTGCGTGTGTGCACTTGTCACATGTCTTTGTAGTGATTTCTCACTTTGATGGCGTGTGACAGATGTCTTGAATGTAAGCGTCAGGGAACGCAGGCTCGCGCGCACGCCAGACGCCAATGTGTGCTTTTTTGTCGCCACCGCCGCGGTTCATCTGAGGAGAAAACTACGTGTTGACAGGTCTCCATGGTTACTGGAACAGCTGTAAACTGAAACAAATGGAGAAGAGATGAGGTAAGGTATAGGTCAGAGAGATGTAAAGAGATGAAGCGGGAGTTAGACAGGAAAATAAAAGCGGAAAAATGTGAAGACAGGTGATAAATGCATGATGCAAGATACAAGAAAGAGGAGACTGATGAAAGTAAAAGACAGGAGTTTTAGACGATTATTGCAGGAATGTTGGTCATTTTGAACATGTACAGCTTTCTTTCTTTTTTGTTTTATTAAGGCCACACTTAATTAATCAAAAGCAACAGTAAACAAATTTATGGTACAAAACCTTTTTTTTTTTTTTCAAAGAAATTCAGTTCTTTTAAACTTCATGTTTAGGTTTCCACCACATAATTATTAGGCTGCATGACAGTAATAGTGTGATTAAAGGGATACTACACCCTAAAATGAACATTTTGTCATTAATAATTTACCCCCATGATGTTCCAAACCTGTAAAAGCTTTGTTCATCATCGGAACACAATTTAAGAAATTTTGGATGAAAACCGGGAGGCTTGTGACTTTCCCATAGACTGCCAAGTAAATTACAAATGTCAAGGTCCAGAAAAGTATGAAAAACATCGTCAGAGAATAGTCCACCTGCCATCAGTGGTTCAACCGTAAAGTTACAAAGCACCGAGAATACTTTTTGTACGCAAAGAACTGTCTCTCCACTGACACAGAAGAGTGAATGCTGCCTGTTTTTAGCAGATGTTCTCCAAAATGGCACTACGGAGTGAACATTTGGAGTGAAGGTTCTTTGCGTGAACATTTGGGAGGCATTACGCAAATATTTCCACATAGTGACGTAGACATGGGGGGGGGGGCGTGTTTGAATGATCCGTTTTAGGGGACAGAGTCTTAACTTTGATAAAGAAAATCTTTTTGGATTTGAGACTTTAGTCTTTGCAACTTTATAGATCTTCTTTATGCACCAAGAGCTTGTAACACTTCAAAGAAAAAGGAAAAATTGAAATCACATCATATGACCCCTTTAAAATTGCCTTCATTTACATAATTTAGTTGATTTAATTTAGTTAAAGACATGTTTCTGGTCATGTTTCTGTGCACAATTCATCAAAATCAAAAACTTATAAAATAACGTAAAATAACGTAAAAAGCTGAGCCAGAATGATATTTATAGTTAAATTAGAGAACTGGACACTGGCTACTTTTGATTGCCTTCAAAGTGTTTCTCCACAAGCAACTGTTTTTCTGTGTGTGCGTGTCTATGTCCGTTCTGATGTGAACAATAATGCTATTCACTATTTTCTGATAGCCCTGACCCAAATACACTGGCTATTCATCACTTCGCCCATCCATTAATGTGTACAATACAGCTCTTCCATTTAAATGAGCACACGCACTTACAGGAAAGAAGCAGTGTAGTTTGAACGCCGCCGTCTCAGTCGGGCGCATTTAGAAATGTGCTCATTAATGCATTTGGAACAGGGTCAAAACTCTTAATATCATGAAACGTGACCGTTAAGATGACAAACTGAGTCAAAGCTGGGTCCTGTCAATATTTTTCATAACTGCAACAGTAATTTCACTGCTAAGAACTATATAAGAACTATAATAAGTAGTTAAGAACTGTAATTCAAGTCAGTTCTGATCATGTTGTTGTTCCAAATCTGACCCTGGTCAGATTTGGAACAACAACATGATCAGAACTGACTTGAATTAGCATGCCTTGTAATTATTTGCAAAGTGTCTAGTTTTAATAGTACATAGCCCCTAAAGGCACATGGTAATGGTTACAAAAAAAATGAGAGAAGAAAAATTGTCAAAGCATTTGCGTTCCCCAAAGAAACTTGACATTCACTTGCATAACTTTATGGACCCGTTTTTTCCATCATCGCTCCCCTTTGGGGTATCCATAGAATAGGCCTAGGCACTCAAATGAATGGGATATAATGGTAAAGGCAGAGGGTGCCAAAAAATATTTAACTGAATACTTACAATTTCAATATGGTCCTCACTCAAAGCTTTTTATGAGTGCACCATGTCAAATAAACTTTTATGGTGCTTATTTTCTCCTTTTCTGGAGTTTTTGCCAGTCTCAGGTCATAAGAGGAATTCGTTGTATTACTAATCTGTAAAAGTAATGACTGTTACAAATAGGTTTCCCAAACACGCCCTGTTTACACCTGGTATTAAGTTGGTATTGTTTACAACTGGCATTTTGGTCGATCAGCTCACAAGTGTAGGCTACAATGGAGATACATAACCGTTTATACTGTACCTTGAGTTTTAATCAGTCTCTTCTGTCTACTTTTGACCACTTCTGACCAGATTACCCCCCATGATGCTGATTACGTCAACAGAAAGGTAAATGGGCGGATCCCTCTGTCGGCATCAAAACTTGAGCGGGAGGGCTAAAGTTATCGCTCATTAATATTATGTCTACTTGTACTTGTATTTACCATAATTTCCCTCCACCAACCACTATGTAGGGCTGTCATGTTGAGTGCCCCCCCTTACCGCTAGCCACTATGCACTCTCTTTGCATTACATTTAAAAAATGTGGACTTGAAGGGAAGACCATGAGGGAGTGGGCCTTAAAATCTGTGTAAACCGGAAGTTGTGACCATTTTTACTTTAGTATTTCCGAGTGAAATAGAATAATAATTAGAGGACATTGCTTGTTTTGCCCAACTGACATCATCAGAGATAAAAAAAAAATAGCCAGTCTGAATGGAAAGCAATTATTCAGATTTTGATTAAAAATTAGGAAGACAATTTTTTTTTTCTGAGGATTAACTTGCATGGATGATTTGTTCTCCACATGACTAATAATGTGCACTAACAAAGTAAACAGGGTTAGTTTTGATTTTATATTGGCTTTAAAGTATTCATTTGTAGTTCATTACGCCTGCATTTTCCAGTGTGAACACTACATTTAAAATAATGCAGAAGTATGCGATATTCATGTTCTTGTTTTTTTTTTCCTGTTGTGGAGCTTAAGGCTGTCACAGAACCAATTTTTTCTTTTTTTATAGGACACCTATTTAAATGACATCTGTCAAGTCGAAGAGCAATTTTATACATGGTGTTTATAAAATGCTTACTGCAGCTTTTAAATATGTGCTGTCCATATATTTCTGTTTTAGAATGACTGCATTTATGTGCATGCAAATGTACAAACGTTGGCTTGTGCGTGTTCACGTGTAACACATTAACGTTGCAGGTGGTGATGAATGACTGTGAAAATGCTTTTCTCTGAAGAGATCCTCGCTCCTCATCAGGAAGGAGTGGAGCTGGAGAAGATCAATGGCCTTCAGCAGCTGAAGTGATTCACCCGTGGCTCGCCGGCTGCTTAAACCGCCCGTGTTTCCACAGAGCTGTCAGATGGAGCTAGAGGTCTCATTGTTCAGAGATGACACTGAGTGAAACCATCGGTGGTCGATCTGATCCAATCCTATATGGAGAGATGAATTGCAATACTTGATGTAGTAAACAGAGTCAAGTGCACATTTATATATTCACATATTTACATACATATTTGCATAAATATACCTATAAATATAAATCTTTTGACCATGTTCTTTTATACACTACATGTGTGCACAAACACACACACACACACACACACACAATATATATATATATATATATATATATATATATATATATATATATATATATATATATATATATATATATATATATATATATATATATATATATATATCCTCCTAAGAACCATAAAAATAAGTTTTGTGAATTGTGTTTGTGTGTGTGTGTGTAATTACATTGCTTGGAGCATTAGAAACAAATGGATATAAAAAGACATTAAAAATATTTTATTCTATGTCCTTTGTAGAGGACACCAGGACTAAGTTATTCAAAATAAATAAATAAATAAACACGAAAAGGCATGTACAGGCAAAACAAATGTTTTATTTTTTTCCACACGCCTATCAGTTTTAGGTTTCAGGCTATTTTTAACCAAACTTTGTGCAAAGATGATTCTCGGATGTGTGATGAAAGATACAACAGAATAATTTGATATAGACTATTATACTTTATGCAATCTGTTCATAAAAGGTCCATACATTTTTATTCCCATTCTATCCGTCTCTATGCAGACCTTCTACAACAAAGCGAGACGTTTTGATAAACTCAGCTCGTATGGACTCTGGCAGTGCAGAAATTGCTTCGTGAGCGTCTCGTGCGATTGTTAAACCGGCGCGCGCTCTGTGCTTCGCTCGTCAATCACCTCAGCACCCCTCCTTTGGGCTCAAGGGCTTCAGCGGGAGAGCTAAATTGGCTCTAACATCATCACCGCTGCTGTCGCCGTCCTCGTTGAAGAGTTTTTCGGGGGAGATTTTTTTCTTTTTCTTTTTGCTCGTGGTGCAGAAAGCGAGGCTGTCTTCTGTCATTCTTTTCCTTTTCACGTTTCTGGGGGCAGAAGGCAGCCACTCGCTGCGTGAATGATATGAAAAGCCTTTTAAAAGCACATTAAAATGAGAAATTGTGTACAAAGACGCGTTCTCTCCTGGTTGGTGGAGATATCGGGAATCACAAACGTCTCTGGGAGGTGTACAAAAAGGTAAAACGGGGGAGGGACAGACAGAAAATAGCCTGTGTCAGTAGACAGAAGTGTTCCATAACAAGCACATCAACAAAACACCTGTGTAGACCTGCGTCTTGAGTTGCTGAGGCCTGAAGATGTACTAGTTCAGCATGAACTCACTTCTGGATGTATGAAAAATTATTTGTGACTAGTGTAGTTGGACTCAAATAGCTTAAGGGACCTTGGGAGAGCTATTTATCGGCTGCTTTTTATTTTTTATATCCTCAAGGTTTAACCATCAAATAAAATGCAAGGTCAGACGCGCCATTTGAAGCTTGCCAATGCAGTTCATAGTGACATTAAAAAAGTCAGTTTTTCTGACAAAATGTAAATCTTATTTTTCAATTATTGTTTAAATACAATATAAATAAAAGCTGTAATGTTTCAGAAATTCTCTCTTCACTTCCATTGTAAGTACCACAAGGGATGAGTCAAAAAAATGTTCTGTGGTGATCAGCATTGTGATCATAAATATGAATAAATAATAAATGTTATCCTGTGTTTGTGTGAATGCTGTATAGTTATATCATTATATAGTTATCTTTATATCTTTATAGTTTTCTCGTGAATGGGCCTTTTCTGCAACCTGGAATTTCCCTTTATAATTACATTTGGGGTTTCACATTATTTGAATTCTCTTAGGGATTGTTTGGAGATGTTTTGATTGGTGTGTGTACACAAAACAGAAAACCCAGCAGTAATGAATCAACAAGAGCCTTCTGCTGCAGCCATCAGAGCAGTACAATGATGTGATGAGGGAGAGAGAAGCTATGAAAAGAAGCCTAGCTCTGCTCTCCTGACCATTGTTCTGGGCAAGCTGAAAACACTGTTATAGTGGCTTCGATTCGATTTGTTCGCAAAACACAAGTCACTTTCAAAATTGTCATGTGGCGTATTTGTAATGCGATTTAAAGCTGGCTAAGCATTTTTGTTTTGTAATACTGTACACTCCAAACAGCTGATAAAATCATCACAAGTCATCCATACATCTCCAGCCCATCAGATAACATCTTTTTTTGTTTGTGAAAGACAAATCCATCATTAATTCATAATTGGCCAAAATACCAGAAAATCCTTAATAGCGCTATATCTCTGGAAAGTCCATGTCCTGTTGTCCTGTCACAGCAAAACCCGCTAACATATTAGATTTGGACTATTTTTGCTTGTAAACAGTGTTTGATTTGTGCATATTTCTTAATTCAGATGAAACAATGTATGCAATATATTATGGATAAAGAACTCTATCTGTGGTAGGAAAGGTTTGAAGTTAGAACAGCTTAATGATGGTTTATTACAAACTTGCAGCTTTTACTTCACACTATATTAATTGATGGACTTGAGTTGTGTGGATTATTGTGATGTTTTTATCAGCTGTTTGGACTCTCATTCTGACGCCACCCATTCACTACAGAGGATACATTGGTGAGCAAGTTATATAATGCAATTCATTTCTCCAAAACTGTTTCAATGAAGAAACAAGCTAATATTTTTTTGGGTGAACTTCTCCATTAATGGTTCATTTCTTAACTGTAGATCCCAATAAAGAACCTTTATAATCTGTATCTACCACAGACGAACATCTGAGAAAATACTCTTGAGAGTCTGAAGTGCTTTGTGTATGAATGAAAGCAAAAAAAGAGGAAGAAAGCGAATGAAATGACCTGCATGTGTCTCATTTGTTCGGTGGTCTCGGGCATGTAATTCCTTCATGCTGAATTTTAATAGGATAACACATAGGATAGTGCCACACTTACAGAACTACCTGTCAGAGAAATACATAAATATATAACACCATAAAGCATGATGAAAGACATCATCTGCACAAATCCTCAAGGATGAACTCCTATTTTCACACCTATTTTTATATTAATGGAACTGGCTAGTACAGAACAATACATACTTGTTCTAAAAGCGAAAGTTACAGAAAATTAGCATGTAATGATTTTTCTGATGTAAGGATGCAGCTGTGTTGTATCTGAATTATACTTATTGTGTACACATGAATATTCAATATGATAAAGAATTGCTTAAAGGGTTGGTTCAGTGCGATTTCACTTTTTTAACGTTAGTTAGTGTGTAATGTTGCTGTTTGAGCATAAACAATATCCGTGAAGTTACGAAGCTGAAAGTTCAATGCAAACAGAGATATTGTCTTTTAAAATTCTGGCAGTTTAATGCCTACAAAAATGGCTGGTAGGGACTACAACAAGTTACTTCCTGGGTTCCTGACATAACAAACCCAGATAAACCCTGCACCCGGGAAAAGGCAGCAAAGGGGCGAGGCCATGCGATATTAATGATGCCAATGTTTACAATATAACCGGAGCACATGCCGCTGAGGTGAGGGGCAGGGTGTTTAGACGCTCACTAGAGGCGGTTTAGCCAATCACAACACACAGGGTTGGCTAACCAATCAGAGTCCATCGCCTATTTCTAAGGAAGGGGCTTCATAAAAGCAGGCAAATGATCAGAGAAGGGACAGAGCGGTGTGGAATAAAGGTTAATTATGTGAAAAATAATTCGTTTTTTTTTAACAAGGCATTAACACGTTAAACAACACCACATATTTGCTAGTGTTTGACAAACTACTACAAAATCAGCATAACCATTTTTGCACTGTTTGATCCGTATTGTGTAGAGCAGCTGGACATGCAGTCGTCATCATGCACACATTTGTTTTAAGATAGATAATAGAATATCACAAATGCTATAAAATGCATTTAAAGTTAGTATAAGATGACAGGATTGACAGAGAAACAAGTATTTCTATGGAATCTACAAAAAGCAAAGTCTAAATCATTTTGAGTGGTTACTTGAAAGCCTTGAATTGATGAATTGAAAAAAGCAAATTCAGCATTTTTAGTGCTCGCTGATAAATTATCAGATGAATTGCGGTGAGGGAACACTTTAGATCATTTAGCACCTTCTTTATATGACACTTGTTCTGCCCATGATCCATCGGCAACTCTCCCCTGTTTGACACATGGAACCAATTTCATTGTAGTCTGATTCATCTTCATTTTTGTCCCAAACCATTCCAGGCTATTATTTATGGTACATAAAGTTCTGTGTCAGGGGGTCGTGCGTGTACCAACTCATTTTAAAAGGCAATTAAAGTCGACCCTGCAACCATTTCCTGTTTGCTTTAATGAACACTATAACTGTCATCTCCACCAAAACATTCGTTACAGCAATTAGAGCACAATATCAGCAATCTTTAGACTCAGCTGATATTTTATTTAGGTTATGCCTCCCCTCAAAACTACACAAATTTAGCTTGAATTAGACAGATTTTATATAACTTTTATATCACTTTTAGAGAGTTTGCATAATAAGGCCTATACAAAATGGCTAGATTGGTTTGTCATTTGTGTAAAAATAAGAAGTTTTCGAGTTCTAGGATAGGCTAACATAAACTAAATCACATTTAAGAGATACTTTAAAATGAAAGAAATAGTGGTTAATCAAAACGAAGAAAAATGTTTTTGGCCATAGCATCCGAAATGAATGACTTTTATAATTTAACTACTCATCTCCAGACATTTTTAAAGCAAAATCTTTGTCTAAAACAGTACCCTTGCGCCCTCTGTTGAAAAACATTGCAACTGCATGTAAGAATGTACGGTTTTGTCTGATAGATAGATAGATAGATAGATAGATAGATAGATAGATAGATAGATAGATAGATAGATAGATAGATAGATAGATAGATAGACAGATAGATAGATAGATAGATAGATAGATAGATAGATAGATAGATAGATAGATAGATAAAGTTGATAGAATATATATAGGCTATATATATATATATATATATATATATATATATATATATATATATATATATATATATATATATATATATATATAAATTCAATAGTAAAATAAAGATACTATAAATATCATAGCTCTATAATATCAAATAATATAATATATAATATAATATCTATAATATTAAATAGCGTATGAGAAACCAGACTCAAATATGCACCGAAGATGTTTTACGCGGAGGAAGCGCGTCATTGCAGGGCGGAAGTGTCACCTGACGTGGCATGAGGGGCGGAAACGCTTGTTTGTGTTTTGGTTCTAAAGGGGAAGTTGCGAGAGAGAAAAGAAAGGAGGAGACTTGATCGGGGTTGGTAAAATTCTCACTAACCGACCCCAATAATAAAGAAAACCTCTCAAAAATTTGAGCACCCCATCGTCGGAAATCAGTTCACGCAACCTGTCGGCTGACATTCAGGTAAAAAGACACCGAATACCTCCGTTAAATGTGGCGTTTTCTGGTTTGGCGTGTCCCTCAAGCTAGTTAGCCACTTTAGCTTGCTAGATTTCGTCTAAAAAATGTTACAGGCCCCTTGTCCTTTTCCAAACTACATAAGTCACCAAACCTGATATCTTCAGCCCAATTTATAACTTACATTATCCATGCTCTTGTTCATTAGAAGCGTGAATATATGTTTATAGTTGTATGCTTAGCTGAGGCTTATGTCGGAATGCAGTTTGGGTGCAAACAGGGTGGAATGCTGGAGTTAAAGTGAAGTTGCTTATTATATTGTCCTTATCCTCAGATTCTCAGAGCTATATTGGCAATCGCTGTGGTTTAACAGACTTGGCATCTTACCTGATGTTGGCTGTCTTTGCAAGGAACAAGACAGCTTGTCCATTGGCTTGAGGCTCAGGGGTGTGTTAAAAAATAGAGGAATTGTTTAAGTTGGGTGAGCTTAACCTCGAGCCAACCTCGACTTGCTCTTCTTTAGAGTTATGAAGTGCTGTGATGTTAAGAATACAGGTTAATTTTGGGAATATGATTCAGAGACAGGATGACTGTTGTGTCAACCTTCAACAGAAATCACAGGTTTGTTTTTGTTAGGCCTGTCATTAAAATGAGACCACAATCTGACCAGCAGCAGTTGATTTAAAACCGCTTGCCGGTGATGAGACTTTTGTAATGTCATGACTTGTTTCATAAGCTGTGCTCTTTTGTTTCACTTTGGAGTTTCGATGTAAGCTGCTCTGAGAGAGTGTGAATAGACAAATGTGGTTGTTATATCAGCTGCTATATATATCAAATGGATGAATGCAGCAGATTTGGCATGGTTTACGTCTTACACCAGGCTTGTTGATTCGATGCGATTGGCAAAGCAGGCATTGGTTTCTCTTCTAGAACCATCAGCTTATGATGATGCAATGCCACAGCAGCCACACGAGCATCAGGGGTCTGTTTTTATGTTCTCCTATTTCACAACAGCAGTAACTGTGCAGTTTTGAGAGGGAAAGTGTTATCCTGCTGTTTTAAGCCTTGAGGTCACTGCCGGAGTAAACGTCGATCAGTTTTATTACCGTCCTTTGAGTTGATGGCTGCATCTCTGGTGTTGTATCTCAGGTATGTGTAGTCATTCTGAAGGCTGAGGTACTTAATTAGGAAGTGAAATGTTTCCCCAGCTGTTGAATTGTTGCATTGAGCTAAATGAGCTCGCTTTAGAATGGGTTAGCATGGCTACAGACATTTATTTCTGATTTTCAGCAATATTAAATTATGTTCAATAAAACAATTGTAATGCTGCATTTTTGTCGTCATTACTCTAGTTTGCAGTGTCACATGATCTTTCAGAAAGCATTCTAATATGTTAATATATCGTATTTCTTACTGTTAATGTTGAAAGCAGTTGTGCTGCTTAATATTTTGTGGAAACCGTGAAACATTGCGTTTACTTTAAACTATTGTTCTTACCCGTGGTCTTAATAAACTACTATTCTTTTATTTTACGTCACCTCCTAGTCATAAAACATATATACATACACACATGTCTGAATGAATAATCATTCTGAATCTAAATGATTTTTTTCTAAATTCTTACCCAGTAATGACAAAGTCATAGAAATTTGGTCTTTAAGTACCGAAACTTTGATTATCATAGTGAATCATGTCATTTAGTGAAACAGTAGTTGTAATAGTGTCATATATTCAGCTGAAAGGTAGAAAATATGACTGAGATGTGTAAATCAAATTATATTTTTGTTTAATCCAGTGTTTTTAGTCTAAAAATGTGCATGTCTCAAACCAAAAATAGCATTTGAGTTACTAGCCACTATTGCCATAGCTGAGATTAGCGATTTCCCCGTATGAGAGCTCTGAATAGAGAAGAAAGAAAAGATCTTTGTCTATAGTCAACATGAAAGTGCTCTTTTTCATTTCTCTTTTCTGGTTACATGTTGTGCTGTGCAGCCTGTACTGAGACAGCTCTCAGTGTGTGTGTGACCGCTTAAAGGAGACGGGGTGATTGACGACTGTCATGGCCAATAGGGGAGGAGCAACACGCCCCAACGGGTCCAACGCGGGCAATAAGATCTGCCAGTTTAAACTGGTCTTGCTAGGAGAATCGGCTGTGGGAAAGTCCAGCCTCGTACTGCGCTTCGTCAAAGGGCAGTTTCATGAGTTTCAGGAAAGCACAATAGGAGGTAGGGGATTTTTGTGTTTAAATTTATGTGTACCTGTTTGCGCAAGTTCTCAACGCTTTTCTCTTTTGCTTCCAGCGGCCTTCCTTACACAGACGGTGTGCTTGGATGACACAACGGTAAAGTTTGAGATTTGGGACACAGCCGGACAGGAGCGCTACCACAGTTTGGCCCCCATGTACTATAGAGGTGCCCAGGCTGCCATTGTAGTTTATGACATCACCAATGAGGTGAGCAGTTTTGTTTTTAAAGCGGTTCATGAATGTTTTATACTGTGGCTAGCTTAGTGTCACATTTCTCTGTTCTGCTTCTGTTATTTTGCCTTTCGCTTTCTTCACCTTGAAGGAGTCGTTTGCAAGAGCAAAGAACTGGGTTAAGGAGCTTCAGAGGCAGGCCAGTCCAAATATCGTCATCGCACTGTCTGGGAACAAAGCTGACCTTGCCAACAAGAGAGCAGTGGACTTCCAGGTATACATGACTTCACAACAAGACCAAAGAGAGATTTTATATCTGACCATCGCTGTCTCCCTCACCTGAGCTGGTTTATTTCTACAGGATGCTCAGTCTTATGCAGACGACAACAGTTTGTTGTTCATGGAGACGTCAGCAAAGACTTCCATGAATGTCAATGAGATCTTCATGGCCATTGGTAAGGTTTTACCACAACAGTGGTGATTTAAAGTATTTATAAGATCTGGGGAATGCAACATAGTTTTCTTTGTGATGCTTTGGTGCTGAGGTGTATTATTAATTATCACATTTGTATTTAATAATATTTGATTTTTAATTTGTACTTGTATTTAGGAAGAATTCATTAAATAGATCAAAAGTAAAATTTAAAGAAAATGCTAGAAAGGTTTATTTTAAAATAAATACAGTTGTTTTCAGCTTTCTATTAATCAGAGAATCCGGAATAAAAAAGTTTCACTATTTCCACAAAATATTAAGCAGCAGAACTGTTTGCAACATTGATAATAATGAGAAATGTTTGTTGAACACCAAATCAGCACATTAAAATAATTTCTGAAGGATCATGTGACACAGAAGATTAGTGTAATGTCTGCTGAAAATTCAGATTTGCCATCACAGGGATACATTTCATTTGAAAATATATTAAAATAGAAAAGATTTTTTTAAACTGTAATATTACTGTTTAAACTTTTTTTTAAATCAAATAAAGTCAATTTTTATGAGCATAGAAAGCAACTCAAAAACATTAAGAAGTGTTATTTCTTGTTTTGTGTCTCTTCAGCGAAAAGGTTGCCTAAGAATGAGCCCCAAGCCGCCGGAGCCAACAGTGGGCGGAGTAGGGGCGTGGACCTCACAGAGACAGCCCAACCCACTAAGGCCCCCTGCTGCAGCAACTAATGCAAAAAAAATCCCCCTTCACCAAACTCTGTTACCGCGACAACTAACGCAAGGTCCCGCCACCCAACTTGGTTTTTGACTAACTAATGAAATGCGTCCGCTTCCCCCATTTTCCACAACTCTCTTACGCTGTTACAAAAGCTCTGCCCCGGCCATGTAGCTGCTGTGATTTTGTTTTGTTGTTTTTCTGTAAAGACCCATGCCTCTTACTGTATTCATGCTTAAGCTCATGCCATGTCTCCAAACTGTAATATATGCCATCACAGATATCCATAAAAAAAAAAAAAAATTATAATAATAACAATTATCTGAATGCCATTTGCCTGACCTGGACGAAAGGGGCGGGGGCTCTGCAAAGTTTCACCTGCCCTGTCATAATTCAGAATGCTTCTTTTTCTCAAATCTGTTTTCATCTTTTTTATGATTTAGTTTAATAGAAATGTACTTTTCAGAATAATGGATGCATATATCACTACAAAGCCTGAAAATGGTTAATCAAAGTTTTAACCATATCCAATGGCATACATGGTGAGAGAGGACGTGACAAGTTGCCCAGGCCCCTTTGCTCCACCCCGTCTCGTTTCCCTGCTCTTTCCCTCTCGCTCTGATTCTGGATGTCCCAGCGGCTCTGTTCAGTGGCAGACTGCCCACTTCCTGAGGCTGCGCTGGCAACAAAAAGCCCACCTCCTTCTTAACCACACACACATAGCCAAGATCCCGCCCCCTTGTTATTCTCTCACCATCTAGCAAGCCTTCACATTTTTTGTCAGCTTTATTGGTCCTATAACTAAGTGAATATGTGGCTGCGCTTTTATTCAGCAAAAAAAACGGTCTACGTAAGATAAGTAGCTTCCCTTTCACAAACATGCACCAGTCACGCTCGCACTCTTCTGGTTCTAACTCACCCAGGTGTTTCTTACTCCATGCCTTGCACTAATTTTTGGTCTTGATATTATCTCTTGCAAATACAGCCAGAGTGATATAAATATATATAAATAATTTACTGTAAATAGGGTGTTGCAATGTATTCGTCTTTTCCATTTACTGTTGCAGGACTAATGCTTGATAGGGAGTTAGATAATCATAAAAAAAAAAAAAAACAATTGTACAGTAACCAAGAATTGCTTTGATAGGGGTTGGAGTTATGTTTCTTTTTCACAAATGGTTAAATTATAATCAGTGGTGGTCTTATAAAATGTATGTAGTGTTATTAACAAACAAAAAAAGAGCTTTTCTTTAGTGGTCTGTTTTGTAATTTTCATGAGAAAGCAAAAACCTTCACAAATGTTTTTGTCACTAAACAGTGTCCACATCAACAGATTATGATAGTTCTTCCTCTGCTTTTCGTCCCAGTATCGGACAACACATACACTTTTAACATTCTCTCGATTTTCAACATTTCAGGATACTGGTACCACATAAATTCGCTGCTACATTCAATTTCTGTCTTTTTTTTTTTTTTTTTTGTGTGCCCCCTTTGAGACTAAAAATGCAGTTACCTAAATATTACTGTTAATGTATCAAATTTCTTATAAATGGTATTGATAATATTGTGTGTTCAGAGGGCCAAATTAACTTCTAGTCTTCTCTCTGTGCGGAATTTCCTTCACAGTACAGATTCTTGTGTAATAGCATTTGTTTGTGATAATGACCCATGATAAGTAAATTGTACCTTGAGTCACAACATCTTATTTGTTTGCTCATAAAAAAATGATTGCTGATTTTATTCCATGACTGATTGCAAATAAGCTTCATTTTAGTGTTTTCCTATTTTCTTATAGTTATACCTGTCTGTTTTATGAGTATCTGTGTTTTAACAGGTGATCAGTATTTAAATCACTATATAAATATAAGTAGTTTAAGTTTTAGCAATTTGTGTTTTTGTAATTTTATTAGTTTTCTTTATTATTATACGGTGTTCATTTTTATTATTATTTTTTTAGTTAGTTGCAAAGGCAAAAATGCTATTTTTCATCAGATTTTTATCTGTTTACATTTTATTTGCAGGTTTTAATAGTTTTTGTTTTATTTAAGCCCCTAAACATGCAACTGCTGTTTAATCTGAAGTTAAACCCTTTTCATCTAACTTTTGGGGGGGTCTTTAGAGATGACATTAGGACTAGGCCCTTATTTGTATTAAAAGCATGTTATTCCTGCAAGTTGCTTCACATTCAGATCGCTGCTGATAAAAATACCTTAACCCAGCCTGAGATGGCTTCTTGGCTGCTCAGGCTGATTTTAGACAAGTTTTTGGGACTTTTTTTTATTTTTTATTCAGATTGGGAGGCCAGTTTCCAGACTAGTTAAACCAGCTTGTTCAGGATGGTAGACCAATTTCTAGCAGTACTGTTGAAAAGGTAATGTTCGAGCAAGTCATTTTAGAACCAAAAATGTCTCTACAAACCATGTCTAAGGCTTTTAATGTATTTGACCTTGAAAGGTTCGTTTAGAAAGGGCATATTTGTATCCTTCTCGAATCATAACGGGATATTCATTTGTGCCTCCCCTAGCGGATACAAGGCGGATTTACAATGTCAAATAAAAAAGCAGGGATGAACGCCATGTCTGATCCCGCTGTTGAGGGGTAGAGAGAGCGAATACAGCGGGCGGACTTCGAGTATTCGAGTCGGTGCGCGGAAGCAGGCTCGATGTCGGAGAGCGCGGGGATTCCTCAGGGCTCCCCGGCGGTGGGTGCAGCGGGCTCGGCTGCGGCTGCGCCAGGTGTCGGTGGAACCGAGTGTTCGGGCGCTGCTGTCGGTTCTGCACGTATCGCCGTCAAGAAGGCGCAGCTCCGCTCCTCCCCGCGTCCGAAGAAACTGGAGAAACTCGGTGTATATTCCTCGTGCAAGGTACAATAGTGATGTAAAAACGTTGTTTACGTCTGCAGTGCAAAGGAAAGACTCGCTTTTATTTGTTTAGCCGATAGCTGAAAGTAGCTGTTCCCTTACTTTACCCACTCTTGATTTTGCAAGCACAGCACAAAAAGACATAGCTTTGTCTTTCATTCTTCTAAACTGCGAATGTGTTTTCTTTCGTGCTTTAGCCACAACCAAATAACGCACAACAGAAATGTATAAATGAACTCATTTCCGTGATCTGCAGAGATAATAACGCTGTGTTTGCCCTTAGTGGGCAAGATGACGTGAACATTTGGTGCTCTTGGCGGGTTGTCAATTTATTTTTTCTTTTAACAATGAATGCAGATTTTTAAATTGTATTTCGCCGAGTCAGACAAAAGTTTCAAGGTGCTTCGGTGCGAGAGTTCTGCCGGAACGGGAGACACAATCTGAAGTTGATTACTCAAGAGGAGAGAGCGTCGTCTTTGTTTTGACAGGATGACAGCTGCGAAAGGGGCGTGGTTTGTTGCAGGGGGCGGAGTCTGCTCATTGTTGTCAGATCAATCACACGCAACAAACGGAGGCCCTCAAGTGTTGAAATATTTAAATAAAGTACATTGTATTTCATTATAGATTTAGTTCTAACTTGATTTATTTCCATTCTATTTAAATTAAGTTTTTGTTTTTCAGCAAGAAGGTTGTGTCTTAATTTCCGTTTTTAGAGTCACACTCCGAAACAGTGGGCATCTCTTTCCAACTTGTATCAACATTTATTTAATGATTTATTATTTTAGAACGTTTGAGCAATTTTGGCTCTTCATAGAGTCCACCAGCATAAATTAAGCGAGGCTAAATAGTCCTAAAATCTCAACACCTGGAAATCAGGAATTTTCTATAGGCTTAATTACATAAATTTGATTTATGAATAAAATAATAATAAATAATGTATACAAGAGTCTTTCGGTTTCTGTGCAGTACTTTAATAGATTTAGTGTATGTGTAACATATTGCTAAAGTAGTCATTTTACTGTCTTATTTTGTGGCTGTTCTTTTTTATTCTCATACAGGCTGAAGGAGCTTGTAAGTGTAATGGCTGGAAGAGTCAAAACCCACCTCCAACTCCGCCCCCTCCAACCCCGCCCAGAGCTGAGCAGCCAATTGCAGTTAACTTAAAGGAGCCCTGCAGAAGCTGCAGTCACGCCCTCGGTAATAACTGTCTGTGTAATAGTAGAGCACAACAGCAGAGTTCAGGAACATGAAATCCCATTCTTGTTATCCATAGAGAAATGGATGATTAATGTTATATTTAATATATAAACCTGTCAAGAAAGACCTACATTGAGTCAGGGTTGTTAAGTGATAGTCTATTCACACAAACAGCTTAAACTACATATTTGAAGATTTTGCAGTAAACTTTAAGTATATGGTGTGTTTTGTATACAAACCGATTCCAAAAAAGTTGAAACAGAATGCAATAATGTGGAAGTTTCAAATTTCAATATTTTATTAAGAATACAACATAGATAACATATCAAATGTTTAAACTGAGAAAATGTATCATTTTAAGGGAAAAATAAGTTGATTTTATAATTTCATGGCATCAACACATCTCAAAAAAGTTGGGACAGGGCCATGTTTACCACTGTGTGGCATCCCCTCTTCTTTTTATAACAGTCTGCAAACGTCTGGGGACTGAGGAGACAAGTTGCTCAAGTTTAGGAATAGGAATGTTGTCCCATTCTTGTCTAAAACAGGCTTCTAGCTGCTCAACTGTCTTAGGTCTTCTTTGTCGCATCTTCCTCTTTATGATGCACCAAATGTTTTCTATGGGTGAAAGATCTGGACTGCAGGCTGGCCATTTCAGTACCCGGATCCTTTTTCTACGCAGCCATGATGTTGTAATTGATGCAGTATGTGGTCTGGCATTGTCATGTTGGAAAATGCAAGGTCTTCCCTGAAAGAGACAACGTCTGGATGGGAGCATATGTTGTTCTAGAACTTGGATATACCTTTCAGCATTGATGGTGCTTTTCCAGATGTGTAAGCTGCCCATGCCACACACACTCATGCAACCCCATGCCATCAGAGATGCAGGCTTCTGAACTGAGCGCTGATAACAACTTGGGTTGTCCTTGTCCTCTTTAGTCCGGATGACATGGTATTCCAGTTTTCCAAAAAGTACTTTAAATTTTGATTCGTCTGACCAAAGAACAGTTTTCCACTTTGCCATAGTCCATTTTAATTGAGCCTTGGCCCAGAGAAAATGCCTGCGCTTCTGGATCATGTTTAGATATGGCTTCTTTTTTGACCTATAGAGTTTTAGCCGGCAATGGCGAATAGCACAGTGGATTGTGTTCACCGACAATGTTTTCTGGAAGTATTCTTGAGCTCATGTTGTGATTTCTATTACAGTAGCATTCCTGTATGTGATGCAGTGCCATCTAAGGGCTGAAGATCACGGCATCCAGCATGGTTTTCCAGGCCTTGACCCTTACACACAGAGATTGTTCCAGATTCTCTGAATCTTTGGATGATATTATGCACTGTAGATGATGATCATTTCAAACTCTTTGCAATTTTTCTCTGAGAAACTCCTTTCTGATATTGCTCCACTATTTTTCGCCACAGCATTGGGGGAATTGGTGATCCTTTGCCCATCTTGACTTCTGAGAGACACTACCACTCTGAGAGGCTCTTTTTATACCCAATCATGTTGCCAATTGACCTAATAAGTAGTAAATTGGTCCTCCAACTGTTCCTTATATGTACATTTAACTTTTCCGGCCTCTTATTGCTACCTGTCCCAACTTTTTTGGAATGTGTAGCTCTCATGAAATCCAAAATAAGCCAATATTTTGCATGACATTTCAAAATGTCTCACTTTCAACATTTGATATCTTATCTATATTCTATTCCATTCCTTTATTACTCACAATTTGTACAGTGTCCAGACTTTTTTGGAATTGTGTTTGTATTTGAAATCAGTTACTAACAGTCAGCAGTTTTATATGGTACTGTTTATGCTTCAGCTATGTCAATAGCAGTGCTTCTTACAAAGTCACAATTGTATTCTTTTGTGTTTTTATTTGGTCAGGTGACCATGTGACACACCTGGAGAATGTGTCAGAGGAGGAGATGAACAGACTGCTTGGAATTGTGCTGGATGTGGAGTACTTGTACACGTGTGTCCATAAAGAAGAGGATCCCGACACTAAACAAGTTTACTTTTCTCTCTTCAAAGTGAGTTCTGTTGTTGCACATTGTGAAGTGGTGGTTACATGACTCCCTGTATTAGACAAATTAAAATATATAGTTCAATGAAACAATAGTGACAACTAAATTGGTGATGTTTTTGGAATAAGTCTCTTATGCTCACAAAAATTGCATTTATTTGATCAAAAATACAGTAAAGTGATTCATATTGTGAAATAGTATTACAGTTTTAAATAAGTGTATTTTAAATATAATGTATTCCTGTGATGGCAAAGCTGAATTTTTTAGCAGTCAATAATTAAGTCTTAAGTTTAACATGAGATTTCATAAGGTTTCATGTTGATTTGGTGCTCAAGAAACATTTCTTATTATCATTGTGTTAAAAACAGCTGTGCTGGAAACCTTGATAAAGGACTCTTTGAGGAATATATAGTTCAAAAGAACAACATATATTCGAAATAAATAGCTTCTGTAACATTATAAATGTCTTTACTGCCACTTTGGATCACTTTTTAATGCATCCTTGAGTTGCTAAATAAAAGGATTAATTTCTTCAAAAAAAACTGACCTGAAATGTTTGAACGGGAGCGTATATTAATATATATTAACATTCTGATGTGTTTAATCAGTTTGCTACTAATTGTCAATCTTACCTACCTGTATTTGTTGAAAATGTCTTAGTTGCTTCGGAAATGCATCCTGCAGATGGGAAGGCCTGTGGTAGAAGCTCTGGAAAGCCCACCTTTTGAAAAACCAAGCATTGAACAGGTAGCTGCTTAAATTGCAAGGCTGTAATCTCCATAAGTAATGAATAATGGACGATCAGTATGCATTTCATCAACGTCTCATTCTTTGACATTTATGAAACCCCTCAGTCTGGAATATTTGGTAACAGTATTTGGTCAACTTTTTATTCACATCACATTTAAACATTATGTCAGTATCAGGAAGTGTAAAAATGCAAATACAGATAAATCTCCTATAAGCTCAATAGTGGCTTTATTCTGAAACAGGCATATGAAACAGGACATTTAGTGTTTTGAACAACATTGTTTTCTTGGTTATATATAGGCAGTGTACTTTGCCTGTGATGCACAAATTAGAGAGACACCAAACAACCCTACACACATTCCTGAGATCCTTGTAGCTGGTGTCACACATACATTTTTTTCATGTGTTGGTTGTTTTTTTTGTTGTTGCAGGGTGTGAACAACTTTGTGCAGTACAAGTTTAGCCACCTACCATCAAAAGAGAGGCAAACCATTGTGGAGCTTGCAAAGATGTTCCTCAACCAGATCAACTACTGGCAGCTAGAGACGCCCTCACAAAGGAGGCAAAGAGCACCTGATGATGATGTGGCTGGTTATAAAGTCAATTACACCAGGTGAATGCTAGTTTACTTGAGTTTAGGGGCACCTAAGAGAGGAGTGGGTCTCGTTTTGAAAAAAATGTAACAAAAAAATTATCTTCTGTTTTGCACCTCATTGTCGTTAAGAGATTATTGGCTTTGTTTATTTTCCTAAAGTGCCAATATTATGCACATTTACAAGCCATAATAGCCTTTTTTTGGGTCTGCAAAAATTTTTCCCCATGATTTAAAGTAAAAAAAACACATTATTTCTCTCATATTGCACATTTCTTCAGCACCTATTTTCACCTTCTTTCCGAAATTCTGCCTTTCTGAAAAGCCCAGTTTAAGGTCCTAAGCCTTCATGAGCATCTATAGATAGATAGTAGTATTAAATATTTATAAATTAGTGATTCTTTATTGAAAGTCCACACAATGTTTTTTTGCCTTTGCAACACCGCAAAATCACCAACTTTTCTTTGTGGGCGGGCCAAAGTAGCCAGTAGGCGGGTATTTTGCGAACATGTAACATAGTGATGTAGCAAAGTCTTTGTAATCAACCTTAGTCAGGGTTGCGCCATATTTCAATTTTCACTGGGAAAAAAAACAAGGCTGTGAGGAATACCTTCAGGGGAGAAAAACTAGTTTTGAAAGTCATGACATGAATTAGGACCTTTATACAGTGCATGCCATTGTAAAGACCAGACCAAACGTCTATCCCTCCATTTAATACATATTTCTGGTCTTCTTGTGTGTTCGTGTTGCAGGTGGCTGTGTTATTGTAATGTGCCCCAGTTCTGTGACAGTCTCCCTCGGTACGAGGCCACACAGATTTTCGGCCGCACTTTCCTGCGCTCTGTGTTCACTGTTATGAGGAAGCAGCTGCTGGAACAGGCCCGGCAGGAGAAAGACAAACTACCACCTGAGAAACGCACACTCATTCTTACACATTTTCCCAAGTAAGCACACAAGCACACAGAACTTTCCAAAAATAACCGGTCCATTATATGTGTGTATGTGAATATGTGTGTGTTGTGCACAGGTTTTTGTCTATGCTGGAAGAAGAGGTTTATAGTCATAATTCACCCATCTGGAGTGAAGACTTTATGGTTCGTTTATCAGGTGGACAGATTTCCACAGGTGATTAACAATGGTAGAGTTCATTTGATTCAGTTGTATGTGTCACATGGCTATGTAAACAGACTTCTCTTCTCTGATTGGTGCAGTGATCAGTGCTCCACCCGTGACCCGCCCCCTGTACTACAGCAGTAGTCCCGCCCCAGTGGAGCTGGTTGGAGGAGGCAGTGTAAGCCCGGCCCGGAAAACAGGATCCGCTTTGGAGCCCAATTCAGGTGTCAACTTATTTCATGACATTTTATTCAGTACCTTTGTCATTTATGTAGTTTTAATGATGAATCTAAATTATTGTTCAAATGTTTGGGGTCAGTAAACTTTAAGAAATCATACTTTTATTCAGCAAGGATGCATTAAATTGATCAAATGAGAATGTAGAATGTTATATATACAACTCCAAAAATATATTTATGTATGTCTGCAGATGATGTGTTAAAGTTGCTAAACCTTAAAGGGTTAGTTCACCCAAATATTCAAATTATGTCATTAATAACTCACCCTCATGTCGTTCCAAACCCGTAAGACCTCCGTTCATCTTCAGAACACAGTTTAAGATATTTTAGATTTAGTCCGAGAGCTTTCTGACCCTTCATTAAAAACATATGTACGGTATACTGTCCATGTCCAGAAAGGTAAGAAAAACATCTTCAAAGTAGTCCATGTGACATCAGAGGGTCAGTTAGAATTTGTTGAAGCATCGAAAATAAATTTTGGTCCAAAAATGAGGGTAAGTCATTAATGACATAATTGTAATATTTGGGTGAACTAACCCTTTAATAGATTTGACTCTATGCACAAATGCAGGTGGAGAAAAGCGAAAGTCTTCTGAGCCGTTGTCTCACGAGGACAGCAAACGACCCCGTGTGGTTGGTGACATTCCTCTGGAATTAATTAATGAAGTCATGTCTACAATTACAGACCCTACAGCCATGCTGGGTCCAGAGGTAAACACAGTGCGTTTAATTAATTTTTTATATCATAGATGGTTGTACAAAACTCATAATATCATAGGGACTAGAGCAAAAACATCCTTTATTCTGTCTTTCTCTCAGACTAGTCTTCTCTCTGCTCATTCTGCACGTGATGAAGCTGCTCGATTAGAGGAGAAGCGTGGCGTCATCGAGTTCCATGTCATTGGAAACTCCCTCAACCAGAAGCCCAATAAGAAGATCCTCATGTGGCTTGTTGGTCTGCAGAACGTCTTCTCACACCAGCTGCCCCGCATGCCTAAAGAATACATCACACGCCTCGTCTTTGACCCGTATGTTTGCTACAATTAACCATTTAATTTACTTTAAGGCCAATTCGCACAGACAAACACCAACAAACGAGTTGGATCGAATATTTTCTGAAAATGAACTGTCATGTTCACACTGCCCCAACAGAAACCAACAAACACTCACTGAACATGTTCAGTCAGGTGAAAACAAACTCCGACCAACAGCAGTAGACACCAACAGGGTAACACACTGATCCAACAAAACCCATATTTGTTGGCGTTTATCTGTGCGGTGTGAATTTGCCTTAAAACTTTAAAAGTCTGATGCCTAGAGTAACAGGCCTACTGTATAGGACTGAAGCTTTAAAAACTGGTGTTTTCTGTCATTTTAAAGGGATAGTTTACCCCAAAATTAAGATTGGGTCACCATTTACTCACCCACATGTTGTTCCAAACCTATATGAGTTTCTTTCAAACAGATACTGGTAGCCACTGTTTATAACAGACCTAATGTCTTACTATTTATATTTATTGATTAAATTTAAGAATTTGAGAAAAAAGATCATGCATACATTTAATTAGGTAAAAAAAAATGGCCTTATAAATGTAAAAATGCCCATAAAAGCAAAAAAAAAAAAAAAGTCAATTTCTGTTACTTCTGCTAACTTATCACCACAGATTAAGAATATCAAAAGCAGCTGTCCTAGATCTGCCAAAATACCAGCACATAACATGCTCAGCAAAATATAACCTAATAAAATTGTCTAATTCATTAAAATTCCAGTATATATTGAGGTATATATATATTTTTGTCATTATCACACACTCCTGTATGGAAGTCAATGGCTACTAGCTACTGTTTCATTACCACCATTCTTTAGAATCTCCTCTTTTACTTTCAGAAGATGAAAGAAACTGGTTAATGTTAACCTCTTGCTTCCTGTAAACGGTAACATAACATTGGGATGAGTCAATGCATTTCCTCTTTATACAGGAAACACAAGACTCTGTCTCTGATTAAAGATGGCCGTGTTATTGGGGGAATCTGTTTCCGGATGTTTCCAACTCAGGGCTTCACTGAAATTGTGTTCTGTGCCGTCACCTCCAATGAACAAGTCAAGGTATGTTGTCCTATAAGAACTGGGAGGCATTCCCATTATTATTTGTTATTATTCTTTCTCACTCATTGCTAGCTTGATCTTTACTCGTTTGATTGTTATTTAAGGGTTATGGGACTCACCTCATGAACCATCTGAAGGAGTATCACATCAAGCACGAAATTCTCAACTTTCTCACTTACGCTGATGAATACGCCATTGGCTACTTTAAAAAACAGGTCAGTGCTCTATTAATTCATAACACAAAATACAACTAAAGTGGATGGTGAATTATATTGCCAAGCTCCAAAAATGACAAAAAGTGTGGATGTTCTGCTTAACATCTTTTGTTTCACAAATCAAAATGAAATGAAAATTAATGTAATATTTTTTTAATAAGAACATGATGAAGAAGGAGGATAATAATGAGGATTTTTTTTAGGTATATTTCCATATTCTTATTTTGTTTCTCTTGCTTTATGTCAGGGATTCTCTAAGGACATTAAAGTGCCGAAGTCAAAGTATGTGGGCTACATTAAAGATTACGAGGGGGCCACACTCATGGGCTGTGAACTGAACCCCTGCATCCCTTACACTGAGTTCTCGGTCATCATCAAGAAACAGAAAGAGGTCTGTGTGTGTGTGAGCATGAGATCTGAGGTGTTTCAAAGAGGTTACACGGTATGGATAAATAAATGCATCGTTTTGTTATTGCCTAAAGGCTTTTCTATCTCTATCTTACCCTCTCTCCCAGATCATTAAGAAGCTTATAGAGCGCAAGCAAGCACAGATTCGGAAAGTCTACCCTGGCCTGTCCTGTTTTAAGGAGGGAGTTCGTCAGATTGCCATTGAGAGCATTCCAGGAATCCGTATGTCTTACTTTTATGTTCAGTAGTTTTAGATAAAAAAACGAAAGTATAATAATGTATGCATTAAAATGTATTTTACGTCATTCTTCAATGAATAACAATAATACCGTATTAATAATAAATATTACCATTTTAAATAAGTGTATTCTATTTGAATATATTTGAAAATGCAGTTTAATTTGAATAATTCCTATAAAACAATCATTACCCCAGTCTTCAGTGTCACATGATCCTTCAGAAATCATTCTGATATGGTGATTTGCTGCTCAAGAAACATTTGTTTTCATTCTCAATGTTGTGCTGCTTAATATTTTTTGTGGAAACAGTGATGTCAGGATGCTTTGATGTATTGATACTTCAAAAGAATGGCATTTAAAAAAAAAAGTGAAATAAAAAATTCACTGTCACTTTTGATGCATTTCATGCATTCTTTTCAAAATAAAAGTATTAATTTCTTTAAAAAAATTTTTTTACTTGTCTCATACTTAGAAATATAAATTGTATTTAATATTTATTTCATAGTAAATAATATATTAAAATCAATAATATGTTGAATTTAAACATTACTGTTTACTTGTCTTGGATAGGTGAGACGGGCTGGAAGCCTGTAGGGAAGAGGTGAGTGTGTATCTGTGAGTCACGGCTAAACAAATCTTATGGAAACATGGTTTGTTTCATTTGGTGTACTTTTTCCACAGCAAAGAGCTGAAGGATCCAGACCAGTTGTACAGCACCTTAAAGAACATCTTACAGCAGGTCAAGGTAATATATCTGCATTGCCTAAATGTTTAAAAAATTACATTTATGAAATAAAACCATAAAACGACTAATTTGGAATATGTATTGTACTCCTCAGTCACACCAGAATGCATGGCCCTTCATGGAACCTGTAAAGAAGAATGAGGCACCTGGCTATTATCAAGTCATCCGCTTCCCTATGGGTATGCAGAGATCTTTTATACACAATGTGCCTTAGGCTTACATTTGCACATGTAATGCCTGACTGTTATATTGTGCATTGTAGACTTGAAGACAATGAGCGAGCGTCTGAAGAGTCGTTACTATACCACACGGAAGCTGTTCATGGCTGACATGCAGAGGATCTTCACTAACTGCAGAGAGTACAACCCTCCTGAAAGCGAGTACTACAAATGTGCCAACCTACTAGAGAAATTCTTCTACACCAAGATCAAAGAGGCAGGCCTCATCGATAAGTAATCCAGCTAGGGGGAGCACGTGGTCCGTTTCCCTTTCTACCTCT
The DNA here is from genome assembly GCF_963082965.1 of Carassius carassius. NCBI lineage: Eukaryota > Metazoa > Chordata > Actinopteri > Cypriniformes > Cyprinidae > Carassius > Carassius carassius. Next base: position 10,802,618 of record NC_081762.1, on the reverse strand, counting down.
TTTCTCCACATTTATCATATATAGAACTCCTTTTAATCCCCATTGTTTTTGCATCAAAAGTAGGGTTTTCTGAAATTAAAACATTTACATGTATAGTTCATTCAAAAATTCTAATTTGATGAAAATGTAACCTCAGGCCAGCCAAGATTGCAATTTAGCATTTTATCACTTGCTCACCAGAGGATCCTCAACAGTGAATGGGTGCCGTCAGAATGAGAGTCAAAAATCTGTTAAAAGCATCACAAGTAATCCATACGATTCCAGTTTAACATCTTATGAATCAAAAAGCTGTTTGTAAGAAACAAATCCATCATTAAAGCATCAAAAGGCATTAACTGATTATCGTGATGTTTTTAGCAGATCTGCTGGGATGAGCAAAAAACACATTTACATTTTGGATAGCCTGAGGGTTATGACGTTTTCAGGAAATTGCTAATTTTGGGTGAACAATTTTTAAAAAGATAAGTATTTGGCGCATGTGAATATCCACATGACTGCCATGTGTGAAAAGTCTTTTTCCTGTCTTAAAAATTCCTTCTGCCAAAACTGTGGAACAATTTTACGGTATGTGCGGCTGGATGCTTTAGGTGTGCATGTGTTCTTGCTAGTGTGTGTATATAATAGTAAAAATCTGTTTATATAGATACAGTTTTATGAGGAAAATTCTTTTTTTATGTTTTATGTAAAGTCATGGCCAAAAGTTTTGGCTATGACATTTTTTTTTGCAAAAGTTTGCAGCTTCAGTATTTGTAGATAATTTTTCTATGTTTCTATGGTATACTGAAAAACAGTGATAAGCATATCATAAGTTTTAAAGGCTTTTATTGGCAAAAATTATATATAGAATGAGTCCGTATTTACAGTGTTTACCCTTGTTCTTCATAACCTCTGCAATTCATTCTGGCATGGTGGATATTAGCTTCTGGGCCAAATCCTGACTGATGGCGATACATTCTTGCCTTATTAGTTGATCACAATTTTTGGGCTTCTGCTTGTCCTCTCGCCTTTTGAGAACTGACCACAGGTTCTCTATGGGATTGAGATCTGGAGAGTTGCCTGACCACGGACCTAAAATTTTAAAGTAATGATCTTCGAGCCACTTTTATCACTCTTGCTTTGTGACATGGTGCTCCATCTTGCTGGAAAATGCACAGATCATCAGCAAATTGCTCATTGATAGTTGGAAGAAGTGGCTCTTGCAGGACGTTTCGATACCATTCTTTATTCATGGCCATGTTTTTGGGCAGAATTATGAGAGAGCCCACTCCCTTGGTTGAAAAGCAACCCCACACATTGATAGTCTCAAGATGCTTCACTCTTGGCAGGTCACAGGACTCGTGATAGCGTTCACCTTTTCTTCTCTGAACAACCAATTTTCCAGATATCCCAAACAGTTGGAAGAAAATAACTTTGCAGCAGTCTTCTTCTGCTGCCATTCCTGAGCAAGCTCTGCACTGCTGGAGACACGATTCCATATCTGACTCCTCAGGAGGAGAAGGTCCTGGTGCTTGCTGGACACAGTAGGAGGTCCTGAAGACTTCTTCACTGCAGTTGAACCTCTCTCCTTGAAGTTCTTAAAGATCTGGCAAATAGTTCTTTCAGGTGCAATATTCTTTGTAGCAATTTCCTTGCATACGAGGCCATTTTGATGCAAAGCGACGATGGCTGCATGTGTTTCTTTGGTAGAAAACATTGCTAACAAGAACACAATGATTGGAAGCGCTTCCTCCCTCCTTTTATAGCAATCAGTCTGCTCTTACAATAGAATGAGTATGATATTGATTTTACCTTACTGGTTCTCATTCACACTTTCACATGTGCTGCTGAAATGATTAGTCAATTAATGTTAGCTCGTCATTTTGTGTCAGAATTTTTTTTTTTCGTGAAGTTCATTTTTTTGGCCAATGAAGCTTTTATCAATTATTTAAAATGCATCTGATCACTCTGCACAATAATCTAGAAACAACACCACAACAGCTTAAGCAGCAAACTTTGCAACACACAAAATTTATGTCACTGCCAAAACATATGGCCAATGACTGCAGTAGCGAAGGATGTGGCCTACAACTCAGCCAAGAAAAATGACTCTAATTACCTAATGTCAGACCTTCAAACAGCACTTATTTATTATTAAACCTAAAGAAATGTTGATAAATACTAGTACTGATGCAGTGAAGATTCCTAATCAGAAACTTGCACATGTGCAGTCTTTATCAGAGCGCGGCGTAATGAGGAGCATTCCCTGTGCAGCGAAAAAACTTAATTAAGTCTTAATAACTTAAGTCTTAATATGCTTCATCTTTATGGCTGTGCTTCTAATGAAAACGTACAGCCTTTTTATGTAAAGGTGACACGTGCAATGACTCGCACTATTGTTGTTTTCTAAAATATTTGTACTTTTAAATAATTAAGAGATGGGCTTTGTACTACATTTGGGGGAATGGGGGATAAAGCTATTTTAAGGTCTTTGTACCTTTGCTTTTAAAGACATAGCATATTTTATAGAATGATTAAATATTTAGCAACTAATGTGAATGAAATGTCTACTTTTGTGTTAGACTGTTGTAGTAGAGGGTAATGTTGCACAAACTGCACAATTCTTTTTTTTTTCTTGCACTTTTTTTTTTGAAATTGTTAAAGAAAAAAGAAAATCACAATCATTAATTTCTTTAATTATTATGTTTATGTATATTTTATCTTTTATTCGGATGCCATTTTTGTTTGCTGACCAATTTAGGCATGTTATTAAGCAGAAAATGCATATGTCTGTTTTTGTTTTTACTGAAAATGTGTCAATAGAGTTCCTGGATTTGTTCAAAATGTGCTGGTCTAGTCTAGCATTTCACCATGTTTCCAATACTATAAAGCCAAGTCAAGTAAGCTTACTTGCTTATCCAGGATACTTGTTTCCTACATAGCTGTGCTCATGTTCTATCTCTTCGCCATCTTCACAAAATAATAAAATAATTTCAAATCAGTATTGCCGGTGTTTATGTATTTGTTAATTAGCTGCCTGTTTCACGTGTGGGTCCTGACAGAGTTAATGACTGTAAGTTATCTGTTACTTATACAACAGTTAGATCTGGCCCTTTAATCTGGTTATTTTTAATTGTTTGAGAAAATAGATTTTTCATTACAATGGGTTCACTTAACATCATAAACTGTGCTTCTAGGGTATATTAAATGAATAGACAATCGTATCTTTTATGTAATGCATATCTCACCATCCAAGATGTACTATAGATGAGTTTTTTCCCCCCAGGAAGATTTTGGAGAAGTTTAGCGTTATATCACTTGCTCACCACTTGATCTGCCATTTTAACCAGAAGCAGCAGTGGATTTGTTTCTTACAAATGCAACTTTTCTTAAGACGTCAATTGATGGACTGGAGTCGTGTGGATTATTGTGATGGTTTATCAGCTGATTGGACTCTGATTCTGACGGCACCCATCCACCGCAGATGATTCACTGGTAAGCAAGTGATGTAATGCAAATTACTCCAAATTTATTTCAAAGAAGAAACAAACTCATCTACATCTTGGATGCCCAAGTTTTTAGAATATTAAATTTTTGGGTTAACTCTTCCCTTAAGTAGTCCAACTGTAATGTGGTAAAAAGTTCAAGCACAACTGAAGACCTAAATAATTTAATGTCTGGCTAAAAGGTCATATCATTACACTTATGAACAGGAAAGGATGATGTACATTCAGTTTTAAAACGGCAGATTTTACATTTCCAACTAAAGTCACGTCGAAAATCACATTTTTTTTGACTTACAGAAAAACGGTTTGAGTTTCAGAACCGACCAGCTAGCCAGAGTGATCTACTTTTTAAAAATATTTATATCTGGCTTGTGGAATCAAATAAAAGAGAAAATGTAAAAAAAAAAAAAATAGCATACAGTAAGAAGACATGCAGATGAGACTTGATGCTGGACTTTAAAAGGAAAGTAAAAGGTTACTTTTAATTAAACATTTCCTCAGTATTTCACAAGAGATGTATACATGCTAATCTCTCATCAAGACTCTTCCATTTCAACCAAGATTTCAAATGAGACTTTCTCTGCGTCTTTTAAACTCTGTCTGAAGAGTTGAGCATGTTGCCATGACACTTCACCCTCTCCTCCTGTGAGCTCCGCCTCCACAATCAGCTCTTTGCCTCCGGACAGACTTGAAGAGGAGTGCAGTTCACCATCTGTGAAAACAAACCCATTGCTAATATTATAATCAAGCTTAATTACTGGCAATCATGTTACATTTAAAAACCCATTTCAGAAATGAGCTCTTGAAGCACAGAGAGCAGTGATTCAACCTGATACAGAAAGCACAGAGCTGATACATCAAACAGCGAGACTCGTACCTCCAGGGAACTCTATGGTGGTCTCGGCGGAGCGTAAACTCCAACGCACACTGCCTGAATGAAAGGTCTGGCTGAAGGCTCGGACCGAAGCAGACTTTATCTTCATTCCTACTGAAGCGCAGTTAAATTTCCAGCTTATCCTCCCAAAGGAAGAGCCCTCTGTTCGTGCCAAATACACCTACAATCACAGAACCAGCGCTGTAAGTACTGCATTTAAACCCGAATAAATACATTTAAGAGGACAATGGCTAATATGGTAGAAAGGCCTACAAGTAGAAATGCACTGATGCTGGTACGATAGGTCGATAATGACTTTCATTTAATGGCCTATACACAGCCATTCAAAACTTTAGGGTCAGGAAGATTTTAATACTTTTATTCAGCAAAGACTAATTACTTTCATTATAAGTTAAAAGTGATAGTAAAGACATTTATAAGGTTGCATAATTGCTATTTCCAATAAATAATGTTCCTTTCATTAAAGACTCCTTAAAAAAATTTATCATGTTTTCTACAAAGATTTTAAGCAAGACTCAGCTTTGCCATCACAGCAATAAATAACATTTAAATCTATATTAAAATAGCAATGATTGTGATAATTTATCAAATAAATGCAGTCTTGGTGAGCATAGGAAGTTTCTTTCAAAAACATAAAAAAAAATTAACAACCCCAAACTTTTGAACGGTAGACTATAATAAATCTGTTTTACTCTGCCAAAGAGGTCACTTGAACAGTATTATAAAATTATAGTTAATTAAAATTAAAATAAACATTAGCATTAAATATATCATTAATTTTTTTTTAATATGTAGAATTAGACATAAAACTAAATTTATTATTAATATTGGTTATATAAGGAAAGGCATTTTCTTCAAAAAGTAAACATTTAAAAGAAACAAACCATCTGCCAGTCGTTCTCTTCTTTCCTGAACATATTTTCTGTCCTCCAAGCACCTCTCTGCCATCCTGGGATAGTCTCTTGGCCATTGCTCAGTCTGAAGTAAGAGTTTTTGCTCACATTATAGCAAATGTGGAACAACTTGTTTTGCTTTTCAGATTCTGAAGGAATGAAGACACATTCCTGTTCATCCTGGGAGAAAACATTCATAAAAGGTAAGTTACTACACACACAGACACAGACACATAAACTATACTAATCTTTACTGATTATGCCATTGGTGTGATGTATATATCTCACTCCAATGGCATAATCAGTGAAAATGAGTTCTATAGACAAGCATCTCACCCCTTTAGTGTCTCTTGCCCCAGACTCCCCTCGAGTCACCCTCCAAGCCAGAGATCCTGAGATGCGACCTCCTAGCTCTCCAGATGTAGGAGTCTTTGGGGAAATAAACTCTGCCAGCTCCACCAGCAGTCTTTGCAACAGCTGCTGCTTCCTCTCTGCTCCTAGAGACTGCTGCCTCTACAGGTAAGAAGCGATGATGACAGTCAGATTCATTTGTTTGAGGCAATAATGAAACTGGGAGCTGCACTTTGGATGAGTACATGAAAGTGAGAAACGTACCGTAGCGTTGAGACCGTTAAGCTTATGCAGCAGCCATGTCTCCTGAATCTGCGTGCGTCTGGAAAGGACCTCTGGGTGTTTACAGGAGTACCTCCATGTCACATCCACAACCTGGTCCTTAGAGAATGCCAGGATGTAGGCGAGTTTCTTCCCCCAGCCGACTTCATATAGGAGGGGTTTATCGCATGTGTTTTCACAAGGGTCACAGTGTAGCCAGCGACGCTGTGACTGAGAATACACCTCCGTCCACACGTGATCTGAAAGCAGGACCAAACTGAGTGTTTCTATTCACAAATGATATCACTGCGGTACAGTAATGCTGTAAGAGTTGTACCTGTGCTGTCCCAGATGTATCTGGCCTCAAGGCCTAAAGCTCGGCAGAGCAGCGTGAAACAGTTGGCCCATTCCCCACAACGCCCTCTTCTGGTCACCAGGAGCTTCTCTGGGTGATTGTACCTGGAAAAGGGTAAAAAGTCCATTTGTAACTGACATGAATAACATTGCTCTTTCACAGAAATGTTACATTGTGGTATTATTGTACTTTTGTCTGAAACTGGATACAGGAACGAGAAAGAAAGTCATACATAAGGACATAAAGGTGAGTAAATGATGACTTTTTTTTTTGGTCGAACCACGTGTGCTTATTTATTTATTCAACAGGGGTAATACAGAATAAAATTGTATAAAATTCCATACAGGTTAATGAACCTTCAAAATGTGTACTACATTAACAGTGCAACTTGCGGATAGTGACGAAAAAGCTGATGTACCTTGGGAATCTAGTAGAGAGTTGGCAGGTGTGACAATAGTGGTTTTCTACACGGCCTGCATCCCAGCGTAGGTCATCATTTGAGGGGGGGAGGGATCCGGAAGGCTGGGTTGCACCTCCACAACGGCTGCATGGCAGATTGTCCACCCAAGAAAAGAAGTCCCCTTTGAACCACTGCAACAGCTCTAGAACTAACATGTCTTCCTCACCTAGATCACATGCTAAGAGTGAAACACAACACACAAACATGAGTCTGGAGTCTTCCTTTCATCCGAGTTTAAACATATTTTTCTAAATGTCTTTGTAAAGCTTTTAAACGAGGGAAAGGAGTTCAGCAGTCATTACTCCAGTTGTTAGTGTCACATGATTCTTCTTATTATTATTGATGTTCAAGACAGTTGTGCTAATTAATATTTTTTAAACTTTTGTAACATTTTAAATGCTTTTTTCTCACTTTTGATAAATGTAATGCTTCCTTGATAAATAAACTATATATTTAAAATGGTACATTTTTTTATTTTCTTCAATTCAAATTCTAAAGAATATCAAAATGTACTTATAATAAATTATCGAACTGATGATTGATCTCGCTAACCTGGTTCCACATCCTTGGCTTGTTTCAAGCGTTCTTTAGCTCTGGATCGGAGCAGTTCATGAGGTATGCAGTTCAGAGCCTTCTGCTGTAACTCCGGGCTCTCGTATATCAACACATGCTGGAAATTTGACTGCAGAGTCTTAAGAAATGTCACGCTGCTCGACTAATATACCAGAAAACAGAATAAAAATATTTTCCACATTAATTTGAACTGTTTAAACTGGTAGTGAACATCAAACTGAACATCAAATGTATGATATCATCCTTTAAAAGAAGATGAAAAAGGGACAGAGGGAAACCGAAATAAGATTAGGATTAGAATTAGGAAGAAAGAAAGAGACTCACGGTGAATGGCAGAGCAGCTGGTGCAGGTGTAGGGACGGCAGAGGAAGAAGAAGCAGAGCCTGCGGAAGAAGCCGAGGGCAGTGCTTGTGGAGGAGGACTTGGTGGAACTCTGGTACTCTGTTGGCTGGATGCAGCTTTACTCGCACCAAGTCTCTGGTCCCTTTCTGCTGCAATCGTCTCCCGCACCTGCCTCAGCCTCTCCACAGATGCAGACTTCGGGAACACCAGGTGGGTTTCAGCCTAACGTGGACACGTACACAAGGGAAATCTGACATGTTATGATGTTTTTAAGCTATAAAGGTATATCTATCGATGTGTGTGTACACATGGTCATATGCAGGGCACCAACCTCCTCAAATCCCATCTCAAAGAGACATTCAATGGCTCCTTTCACAGGTAGAAGCTTGGTGGAAAATGTTGGATTTCCGATACGGATTGATCTGTATTTATCTTCATTTGGTTTTCTACAAAAACAACAACATACATACAGAAGCTCAAACTATAAAATAAAAAAAATATGCGATAGAAATAACATGTAGCAGATGGCGTACAATATTATTAATGTTGAAAAAGGAATTCAAAAAACAAGATGGTTGTTCAGTCTGCTGTCTGATGGACAGTATACCTGACGTTACATACAGAAGAGACAAGTAACAACATTGCACCGGCTTTTTGAATGTCTTCGGAACGATTCACTTACCTAAGAATATTGTCCGCGTATGTAATGAGCAATTTAGAAACATCCAAAAACACTTCCGTGGGATTTTCACTCAAAGCAGTGACTCCTTGAGACGCAGACATGATTATACATTTAACTTCTACAGCAAACAACGATACATCCGCGACACAACACGTAACCTACTTCTACTCAAAGTTGCGAATTCATAGCTGTCCGTTCTGTGCCTGATACATATATCCCAGGAGTATATATTGTCAGTAATGTTCATTTGTTGTATAATTTTTTTTATATAATTGTAAAATATACAAATGAATTTAAACATATTTTATAAAAATGTTTTGACACAGTTAAGCAGTCTGCATGAATTCATAAATGGACAGGCGATGCCAGAGCCCTGAACAAGCGGCTTTCAGGGCGGATTCAGAAATGATGGCATCATAGGATGGCATGATGAAAGTCTTTTAAAAGTCCTTAGCGATCACATCAACCAAATTTTTATGCGTCTGCTATTTTATAACAGTTTTATTAATTTACTGTTGTAACAATATGTTTGACATCAAAACACAAGATAAGGCGTACATTTCACATGATAGAAATAGTACAATAATTATCAAAATTGAATAATATATTGCTCTAAAAATAAAATGTTTTCAAAATAAAAAAGAAAATACAAAAGATATATAAATACAAAATAAATATAGAGAGAATAAAAAATGAAATACTGTGCTTGTGCAAATAATATACGCAGTTATGTAGATGTGTATGAGCAAAAGAATACGGATTAAATTGTGTTCATATGTACAGTAATGAACAGAACATTTAATAATGACACACGCCCTGTTTGTTTGTTTTGCTATACTTTCATGCTCCAATATTATTTGAGGTTTCAAAAAATGAGTTCGAGAAAAGTCTGACGCCAGACAATTTAATTTAATGTGTAAATCCTTTGTTGTTTTATGTCCATAATATTATTAAATTTATATTACTATGAAGTGAAATATTTAATCGGGTTTTAAGTTTTATAAATATACGTTTTGTCTGCATGAATTAAAATAATGTATACCTCATCAAACTGTAAAGTGAAGTTTTTTTTTTAATTTTTTTTATTGTGATTAACATTTTTCTTTTGTCTGTTTAGGTTCATAATTGTTCTAAACAAATCTTAGCAAGCAATGATTGTGCACTCATTTCGTATGGCATCTAAATGTTTCACCTACTCTGCTAAAAGCAGATCTCAGATCTGTCGCTAACCCTTTCATCGCTGCTTCTTGTTCCGGCCAATAAGGCGCGAAGTTACTCACATACTCAGGCCAGGTAGCGTTGCCATCACATTGAGGTGGTCATTTGTAAGTTTCAAAATAATATTTACAGCATGAATATTTAAAACACGACATTATCCAGAATACTTGTTAAACGATATAGTCGTACACGTTCATTTAACTTTGTGACCAAACTGTTAATTCCCAGTGTTTGTTTGCAGATTCGGCTACACGTGGAAATTTGCCGTTCTAAACTTGAACAGGATCTTTAAAACGGCGAAAAACAATGGCAGAAAAACCGATATGGGAGCAAATCGGCAGTGGATTCGTGCAACACTATTATCAGCAGTTTGATACAGACCGCGTGAAGCTCTCCGAACTGTATGTAAGTGGATTATTTTTAGGGAAATGACTGTCAGTGAGCGCGTGATGATCCCTGTGTTATGTTGTTTTGATCTGCCTGTATTGTGTTTTAGCTGTAGGATATTGTTTATTGTCTTTATCACTCCATTCTATGCCTGTATATCTGATTACGATATTACCTTTTTCTCCTATAGACCGATGCTTCTTGTTTGACATGGGAAGGAGAGGGATTTCAAGGGAAAAATGCAATCATGACCAAATTAAGTGTAAGTTATCTTATTTTACACCTTACACCGGTCAATTCTGTCATATACACATTGTCTTCCTAAATGCATCTAATAAAATGTGCCTGTTTGCAGAGCCTTCCCTTTCAGACCATTCAGCACATCATCACCGCTCAGGACCATCACCCCACTCCAGACAGCTGTGTCATGAGTATGGTCATGGGCCAGCTTAAAGTAAGACTGCAATTATTAAAACAGCTCTGTTTCATTGGACAGCTGTCTGAAATTAAGATTTAATTAGTTGATTTATGTGTTTTTGTTAAAAGAAAATTATATCAGTGCTGTTATATGTCCAAAAATAAAAATCTCCTTCATCGGAACAGATTTGGAGAAATTTAGCATGGCATCACTTGCTCACCAGTGGATTCTCTGCAGTGAATGGGTGCCATCAGAATCCAAAGTCCAAACAGCTGATAAAAACATTACAATAATCCACACCACTCCTGTCCATCAATTAATGTCATATGAACAAAAAGATGTGTGTTTGTAAGAAACATATCCATTATTAAGACACTTTATGAAGAAAAATAGTCCTCAATCCACAAAACTTTTCTCCAGTGAATAAATTGCCTTAAATTATGTACAGATAAAGCATTGTGTACAGGTATAAAACAAAAACAAATATGTCTGTGCTTTGATGTGAGAGGACAACAGGGGATGGACTTGTTCACTAGAGGAAACGCTATTATTGATTATGGACTGGTATTTTGGCCAGTTACAAGTAAAAAAAATTCAGACATAAATTGATTTTACAAAAGAGTTACTTGTGAATTAATGTAATGTGTTTTATCAGCTTTGGACTCTCATACTGATGGCACCCATTCACTGTTGTAGATCCATTGGTGTGCAAGTGATGTAATGTTACATTTCTGCAATATCTGTTCTGATGAATGAACAAAATCATCTACATCTTTGATGGCCAAGGGTTGAGTAAATTTTAAGCAAATAGTTATGTTTGGGTGAGCAAGTTCTTTTAATACGACTGTTAAATATCACAAACATTAATGTTGTTTATGTATATTTTTACAGGCTGATCAGGACCAAGTTATGGGCTTTCAGCAAGTCTTCTTGCTGAAAAATGTAGATAACAAATGGGTCTGCACCAACGACATGTTCAGATTAGCGCTTCATAACTTTGGAGCATAGTATGTATAGTATTTACAATCCATGCAATTTTTGTATCTGGAGTATGGCCTCCCCTTTCATACTCCAAACTGATTTCGTCCTATTTTGCAAAGGATCTTGAAGATTCATGATCATCTCCAGATAAGAAAAAGACATGTTAAAAACAACTGATTATAATAATCATAGTCATATTTCCCTGTTTGAAAATAACTTGAGTTTGATAATAAATCTCATGTTAGTACAATCCATCTTTGATTTCCTATGCTTCATTCTTTGGTAAAGTGTCTTTGTTATCGATACGTTTTATTTTATCTAAATAATAAAACCAGATTTGACATTAGTGAAAAAGTGAGTACTATTAGAAAATGACATTGGGGAAAGAAAAACGTTGGTGTCAGATGCCCCAGTTAGTTTGTATAGGCATTACTGCATTTACCTCGGCGGGTCATTTAAGTTCATACAAAAACACCTGTAATCAAATAGTTCTGTTAATGAGGGCTGATTGGTCAGTCAATCCAGTGTAGTCAAGATAAATGGTTTGTCTTTTCAGCATTGTCTGCCAGAGGAATAAACAAAATGTAGTGTCTGTGGAAACATTTTACATACAACAGTCTCAAAACCAACAATTTCAAATACGTACAAGATACAGTGGAGAGAATATGTATTTGATCCCATTTACCCACTTACAAAGAAATGAAAGGTCTGTCATTTTTATGGTATTTTTATGTTAAGGGATAGACAGAATATCAACCAAGAAATCCAGAAAAAATGCATTATATGGAGGTTAGAAATTGATTTTCATTTCAGTGAGTGAAATAAGTATTTGATCCCCTACCAACCAGCAAGAATTCTGGCTCCCACAGATTGGTTATGTGCCCCTGTGGAACACAGACTAGTCCTGTCACTTTAAGAAGTTACTCCTAATATCAGCTCGTTATGTGAATAAGACACCTGTCCACACAATCTGTATCTTCCATTCCAACCTCTCCCACCACCAGGGGCAAAAGACCAAAAAGCTGTCAAAGATGTCAGAGACAAGATCGTAAATCTGCACAAGGTTTGAATGGGCTATAAGACCATCAGTAAGAAGCTTGGTGAGAAGGAGACAACTGTTGTTGCGATTATTCTGAAATGGAAGAAATAAAAAAATTACCATCAATTGGCCTCAGTCTGGAGCTCCATGCAAGATCTTGCCTCATGGGGTAAAGATGATCATGAGAAAGGGGAGGGATCACCCCCGAACTACACGAGAGGAGCTTGTTAATGATCTTAAGGCAGTTGGGACTACAGTCACTAAGCAAAACATTGGTAACACACTACACCACAATGGACTGAAATCCTTCAGCATCCGCAAGGTCACCCTGCTTAAGAAGGGACATGTATACGCCTGTTTAAAGTTTGCCAGTGAACATCTAAATGATTCAGACAAGGCTTGGGAGAAAGTGCTGTGGTCACATGAGACCAAAATTGAGCTCTTTGGCATTAACTCGACTGGCCATGTTTGGAGGAAGAGTAATGCTGACTATGACAACAAGAACACAATCCCTACAGTCAAGCATGGAGGTGGAACATTATGCTTTGGGTCTGTTTTTGTGCAAAAGGTACAGGACAACTTCACCGCTTTGAGGGGCAAATGGACAGGGCCATGTCCTGTAAAATCTTGGATGAGAACCTCCTTCCCCCAACCAGAACACTGAAGATGGGTCTTCCAGCATGACAATGACCCAAAACATACTGGCAAGAAAACAAAGGAGTTGTTTAAGAAGAAGCACATAATGGTCATGGAGTGGTCGAGCCAGTCTCCAGACCTCAATCCTATAGAATCAATTTTTAACCTTTATATAATGTGGGGTTCTTTTCTGGATTTTTTAGTTGGCATTCTGTCTCTAAAGCCCCTTTCACACTGCCATTCCGGCAAATACACGGGTAAAGTGTTCCGGCAATTGTTCCCGGGTCGCTAGATTTGGCACTTTCACACTGCCAGTGATTACCCGGGATATGTGCGTGCTTTCACACACAACCCGTAAAGATCCCGTAACGACACGTGACATCAGGGCGTGACGTGTAATGTACGAGTTGAAAACGTTAGGCACGTTATACTTTCACTGAAGCAAGCGAACGATCTCGGCGTCAGCGCGGAAATTTAGGAACAAACTGATCTCTGCTTCATTACAGTTTGCACATATTTTTTGTCGCGAACGTCGATCTTCCTTCAAAACAGCCGGTAAAAGAGTCACGCGATAATGTGCGTCATCACTTCGACACGGCATTAGATCTGGCTTTTGTTCACACAGCGCTCGTCCCTGGTTGAACCCGGCAATGTTACTAGGTCCCCGACCCGGTTTCAATGCCGGAATCAATCCCGGGACTTGGTTGCTTTCACACAGAAGGCGACCCGGCAATGTTCAGGCAATATGCCGGGTCGGACGTGCAGTGTGAAAGGTGCTTAATAGGCCACACTTACACTGCATGGTTCAAGTGACCCAATTCCGATTTTTTCCTCTCATGTGGCACAGATCGGATATGACCGGTGAACGTGTAAGCAGGATTCCGCATGGATTCCGATTATCTCAGATCGGATTCAGGCCTCATTCATATGTGGTAATAAATCGGATATGAATCTGATACGTGCATTTGCGTGTGCCGGATACGGGTCACTTTTAAAAGATGATGTAAGCCGGTCGTCAAAAAAATCTGATATAATCAGAAAATCGGATTTGAGCATCAAGACCTGCATTGAATCAGAATCAGAATGAGCTTTATTGCCAGGTATGTTTACACATACGAGGAATTTGTTTTCGTGACAGAAGCTCCGCAGTACAACAGAATGACAGCGACAGAACATAAAACACATAATAAAAGAATATAAAGAATAGAATAGAATAATAGAATAGAATAGAATAATAGAATAGAATAGAATTGTAAATGCAGTTTAGACGTTAAAATAAGCCTACCATTAAAAATGACAGACCCTTCATTTCTTTGTAAGTGGGCAAACTTACAAAATCAGCATGGGATCAAATAAATATTTTCCCCACTGTTAATTCACTACGAAGTGTCTTTTCACCTAGCTGCTATGTATATCACTGCACAGCTCCCATAGAGGGTTTTTGTGTTTTGAGTTAAGTGGTTAGTTTGGGACATTTAGTTCAATCGTTTGTCAAATGTTGTTTTGCAGACATTTTGATACGCAACAAAATATGAACTTTCTTTACATGCTTGTATTTTAACGCTCAATCATATTAGTAATAGTGAATGAGGCACGTGTAGAGTGGCCACGCCATTTTATTTATGAACTATATAATGTAGAAGAATTACATTTTAATTTGCTTAACATTTTTATTTTGTTTCCATAATTTAATCTACTACGAAGAATCTAAGTATTCGTTCTTCAAGCAACATTAGTTAATTTTCTAAAACACTAAAAATTTTATCGCGTCTAACATAAAATCGCATAACTTGCTACGTTAAGACTATTGTAGCTACTAGGAAACCAAAAATCCTCAAGATTTTCTAAGAAAGCCACTTATCATTACCCATGGCCTGACAACCCATTAAGGACACAACATCGTTATGAAACGTACAACGCATGTTACGATGATCGCAATCATCATTTGAAACAATTTCGGGTCATTGAACCAAAAAAATCCCATAATTGCTGAAATATGCATTATTTATAAAAATAGTTACATTGGATTGTCTCATAATTTTAAATTTAAAAAAAGCGAACAAAATTTTCGTTTATTAAACATTCAATAAAACAAACAAAAAAACTGCTTCACATGCATTTTAAGTTAACTTTTTGTCATACAATAAAAAAACACAATTGAATTTCTAAAAAATTACATGCACCGTCACTGCAAGTAGCTATAATCCGATTTTCATATGCCTTTGCTAGTGTAAATTACTTGTTACCCATTGGATGAAGACTAGTGGTGTGATATGACTTCAGCAACAAGACCCCTCCCATCATGTGCTGTTGCTCAGCAACCAGCTGACTGTTCAGGGGCCATCTAGTGGCTATGCCTGTGAATTACAAGTATGGCGCCCCCTCGTGACCAGACCACATCTAAGAAAATGCATCATTATGATGAATATTTGAAAGAATGAAACTATAACCACCACAATACTAGGTCCAACTTAAAAGTTAGACATACCACCCCACGTGATTACCACTGAAAACCAGCAGGAGTGATACATAATAAAGTTTTTCCATTTCAAGCGAACTTAAATGCGATTGGCCAGGCACGCAGTATGATAATTATGCCCTGATGTCACTTCCCAGTTGTTCAATGCGCCATTTTCTCGACTCAAAACGGCAAGCACAATAAATGAGTCCTACTTGCAAATATTAATAAATATTCTTTATTGCTGGTTTCCATAGTTGAGAGTGCAGATTTATTGTTTCAGCATTTTACACCGCTTTCACATCTTTTCTCATCGGTTCTGGCAAGCACGCGGATTGGTGAAAGTAGCTAAATCCCCTCCCTGAGTCGGTGTGGCGCTGAAAAAAGGTAATGTCCTCACAATTATAGCAGTGGGCACATTAGCTTTTGCGTTCAGTTGTTGCGGCTTCGGTATGATCAGGAAGTAGAATGAAGCTCATTAGCCGAGAGCTGCGAAAAGGTTACTGTATGACATCACTGCGTTATTTAGAATCGCGCGTTCTCGGGTAGAATCAGTTGTTTTGCGATTTGAAATCGTTCCTTTCGAATTCTTATTGAGGTGGGGCATTTGTTACATTGTATTTGGCTAGTTTAGAGTGACGTTAGACGATTGTTTCGAACATTTCGTGCGTTTTGGCGGGTGTGGATATGTTTTGGTCAGCAGTCGCAGTTGATGCTTGCAATAAATAAATAATAACAGCTTGAATTAGACATGCATTAAGGCGCTCACAAGCTGTGATAATGTACATTTTTGCAGTTAGAAAGTGTTGCATTTTTCTGATGCAGGGCTAAGATGTCACATTTTGTCTTTTGTTCTCAATATTTGTACATTTAGCATGCAAATACAGCATGTCTGTTTCTAACATTGGCGAATACCGAGTTGTAGAAATTACACGAGGGAGTTCTCCATGAGTGAGACGTATAATTTGCTGTAGTACTGAATTCATCAGATTGTGGTGTTATCGTAATCATTGCACGTTCAACAGGCAAAGATGTGAAGCACATATGACCCATTAAGAACATTGTAACCCCTTTCACAAAAAATAAAATAAAAATAATTACTATTTACCTAAAGAAAATTAAGGACTGTTAATGTTCTTTTGCACAATTTCATGACAAATTATCCCCCATTTTTTTATGAATGCCAATTTTATCTATATAATTTGAATAACTGAGTAATGGAGATGTGATAACCATGCAGGGTCAGAAATTAATCAGGTCAAAAGTGACAAACTTCCTTTGATATTTTATTTTTGATAAAATATTACAAATAATTTAAATCCTAAATTAAATAAAGAATACATAGAAATAATATGCAATTCTCTTTCTCTCTCTTTCTCTCTCTCTCTCTCTCTCACACACACACACACACGAGAGGGAGAACATGTGTAACTGTAAAAAATGTCACTAAAAATTATTGTTATTTTTATGAAATTCAAATGTATATTAAACAGCCTGAATTATGAAGGTTTATTTATTTATTTTTTTATTTTTTTACCACAACTAGATATCTAGAGTGTGGTTTCATATACTGATATACCATATAATTCACTAATACTGTTATTACGTTAATAATTTTAGTTCCATTTTGTAGCATAGAAATAAACATTGTTAAAACTTTGGAAACCTTTAAAACAATATGTGCGTGTATATAAATGAATGCAGTCACAAACAAAATGTAGTAATGTACACTTATGTAAGAGATTAGTGACTACATTGTAAAGTTTGTCTTGAGTATATATATATAAATAAATATTCCCATTTCTTAGTCTGTTGTTTTGGGTTACCCTAAGGGTTTATGCAAGCATTTATCTCCAATGTCGATTAACTTAATATTTAATATCAAGTGCTTTATGCTTTGTTCATCGGTGCACACTCTTTTGATTTGTTAATTCAAATCTGAATTAAATGACCAGACTATTCCTTTAAAAGCAATGTATTTGGATCCATTGCTCGGACACTGTATTCAGTATCTGGTATACTGTATCTCTGTTGGTTTCCATGGTAATGATTTGGGTGCCAACATGATACCCAAAGAGTTTCTACAAAAACTGAGAATGGAAAGCTGCAAAGGTTTGGAATTTAGTATGGGCACTAGGGACATGTGCCTACCAATATCCAGAGACTACATAATTGTCTCTAGCAATAATTTTTACCAAACAGTTAAAACATATTTTAATGGAATTGCTTGAGTTATATTGAATTTTGTGTTTTCTGTTCAGTCTGTAAAAGTCAGTTATGGCAAACAATTCAATTTTAAATTTTTAATCTGCTTGCCTATGTTAAAAGTGATTGGCTAAAGTGTTATGACATACACCTAATTACACCTTTATATATAATTCCAAGGCTGGTAAATAAATCAAAGTAAAAATCACAAAATATTGACATCAAATGGAAACCAAAGTGATTCTCTTTCAGGTTTAGGACGATGTACCAGTTTCCAGTCAGAGGGTTGGAGAAGATCCGCAGAACAAGACGAAAAGTGAAAAACATTCTTGGAGAATTTGGACTTGAAGAATGTCTTAATTTGGGTCAGGTATGATTACCATGTATAAATAAAAATTAAATAGACTACAACTTAAATCCCATTTCCATGTGTATCAAAATAGCCTTTTACTTAAAATGTCTTTACATTTGAAATGTTATTTCTCTTTTTGTAATTCAGGAACTCCAGGAATTTTACCCAGGAGACAATGTTTTTGATGCCACAGACTGGCCCAGTTTATCCGATGGGTTTGAAGGACGGTGGAAAAAGAAGGTGAACTTCAAATGTTACTTTAGTAAATTACTTTTGCTTTACTGGGCCACAACTTTTTAAATAATGAGCATCTCTGAATATTGAGTGGCAACTAACCAAGAGTTTTCAATCCTTAGTGGGAATATCGGACGCGAGGTTTATGCTGCACTTTATGCGAGTTCTCTACAAGAACCTGGCATGCCTACAAAACCCATGTTCAGCGCTACCATGATGAAGAAGAGCGTCTGTGCAAGCTTTCAGCATGTACTTCTTGCCCATTTATAGCCCACCCCAGAGTGGTCTCCAGGCACCTCAGATTGTTCCATGTTGAGGACACAAAGTTAGAAACTCAGACTGTCCCACAGCTGCCTTCAAGGGCTGTGAATGGCACCACGTTTCAGTGCCGAAGATGCTATATACAAGATACTCTTTTGTATAGTGTGAAAAAGCATGTTCTTCTTTATCACTACACTTCCACATTGAATAAATATGCAGGGCAGAGATCGGAGCGGGAACTTGTGGCCTTAGGAGACAGGTCTCAGAAATTTTACTGCAAAAAGTGTTACATATCAGCTGAGTCATCCGAACACTTGCTGTATCATCTTCTGACCTCAGAAAAGCACAAGGAGCTGGATGTTCATATTAGAGCTCTAATTTTTGAAACAGAAAGTACGAAACAGTACCCTGCTCTACCACCAAAAACACAAAGCACTCCTGCTGTCTTGATGATGAAAGATCAGCCAGCGGTGACTTCTACACTGACTGCTAGTGGAATTAAAGGACCGGATAATGGTAGTTCTGCAGTCATTGCTGCCCCTGGAACCAGCCAGGCATTTCTCCCAACTCAAGCTTCTGCTCTGGTTCAGCTTGCAAGTGCTGAGGCTAAGGGTTTACTGAGGCCTGGAGTCCCACTGGCTTTTCAGAACACCCAAATTACCAGACCTGCCATGCCTCCTGCTCCTAGTAGCATTCCTCCCAACCAGGTGTCTGTCAGAGTAGGTCTACCTAGTCAATCACAACTGCAGCCCGTTTCCCGCCAAATTTTCTTGCCGCCAGGTGTTCGCCTTAATGTACCGGCTGTTAGGCCTCCGGCTCCTCAGTCCCTCGCTGCTAATCCAAGAATGCCCATAAATCAACCCGCTTCTGGAGGCACCATGATAACCTCTCAATCACTTCTCAGCCATTTGGTCCCAACTGGCAACAAAGTTGATGGCTTGCCCACCTACACTCTTGCACCTTTGCAGGTCCTTTCGGTCCAAGGAAATAACTCGCAAGGAGTCAGCAAACCACCCATGCCGGCATCCCAGAACAACCTACCTGTTCAGCAAAATAAACCAAACACCTCTTTGCCGGTCCCAAAGCAAACCAAGAAGTGGATCACATGTCCTATTTGTAATGAACTCTTCCCATCTGACATCTACGAGTCCCATCCAGAAGTTCACAAAGAGGCAGCTAAAATGCCCAAGGTGGGTCTAGCTGCTCGTGCTCCATTTTTGAAGAAGATGCCAGACAAGACGGTGAAATGCCTGACATGCAAGATCTTGATTTCAGAAAAGGGAGTTTTTGAACACCTGCTTCATGGCATGAACTGCTTGTTCTGTTCGGGGCTCTTCTACTCCATCAAGCAGCTGGTCGACCACATCCAGATGGAGCATAATGTGAACCGAAAGAGCAACTGTGACTTCATGAGGCGTGAATACCGACTCTATACTGATGATTCGGGGAATCTGCTTTTCCCTTACTTCGACATCAGGACCACGGCTCCTAAACTAATTATGGGTGAGAAGGAGCTCAATCTCGCGTTGGTCACAAGCTCCCTCGATCTGATTTTTGTGAAGATGTTGCCCAACAATCCTCTGGCTACTGGCAAGCTTTCCGCACCATGCAACATGTCCACACCCAATCCGGACAGCACTGAGTGTCCCTTCTGCTCAGAGAAGCTTCTGAACAAGGAATGCTATCAGCTGCACCTCAAAGAGAAGCATTTCATTGTGCCCACTCTGCATGCTATACTTAAAACCCCATCGTACCGATGCCTCTACTGTGGTGGTGTATACACTGGGAAAACCACCACCAAGGCCATCATTGTCCACTTGGCTAAATGCCGCAGTGCACCCAAGAGTCTCAAGGATAGTGATAAACTGAATTTAGGATTAGCTGTTACTCCCAGAGCAAACCGAGCAGTTGTATCATACCCAGCTCATCCAAAACAAATCACTGGTCCAACCCCGACTCCAGTTCAAGCCTCTGTTCCTGCCACCCAGCCACCAGAAACGGAAGCAGAGATGCAGAGCAAGTTGCGTCTGGAAATAGCCTTCAAGGAAGCTATGGAGGCGAATAAGAGAGAGCGGGAGGAACGTTTGGCAAGGAAGAGAAAACTTGAGCGAGACAGGCTGGCTGGTCTGATTCTTCCCACACCTGAAGTAGTAATCGATCCTTCTGTACAATTAGCATTGGATCCTGTCGGAATGGAGTTGTCCACCTTTGAAGCACGTCGTGAGTTTGTCACTAAGTACTTTAATACACAGCCTTACCCGCACAAGAAGGAGATTGTTGCCCTGAGTAGCCGCTTGCTGCTTAACAAATCTGACATTGCTTGGCAGATTAGCTCAAAGCGTACCAGATGTCTGAAGAACATTCAGAAAACTAAGGCTGTGGTGCTTTTAGGCTTCAATATGGCTGAGCTGATGAAATTGAAGCATAACCTCTACATCCCAGAGATTGAGCCGGAGAAGGTGACCACCGTGACAGACACCGAGATGGAGGACCTCCAAGAGTAGCTTCACGTTAGTACTAAGGCACGGAGGACATGAACACAAATTTTACTTAGAGCCTAAACCTCTACTTATTCCTTGAAGCAAAGAAAAATATGTTCCATTCTCACCGAAACTAGTGTTAAACTGTTAACCAAGTAGAACTTGAGATATTGAAACAAGCGAAAATGTGTTCGATTTTTGGCTGCTGTTCATAAAGGTGTGTTTGAATACTCATGTTTTGTTTCATATTAACCATTTTAAAGCATACATCCATTATCTTTCACCGAGGCATCACTTCATGCAAGATTCATGTTAAAGTAGATGTTTGTAGACCATTTATAGCTCTAGGGTTGAAAATGTTTGTGTGAAATATCCTTTCCATATTTGCCAAATGTCATAAACTATTGTTTGTGACATATCCTCTATATATTTGTTGGTAATGTAAGTTTATGAAGTTACTGGTTTCCATTTTGTTTTAGACCAGGTATCTTTCTGTTAATCAATTGCATTTATTGTTAAATTTCTATTTTGCTTGCCTTATACTTTTATAAATATGGTATATTCATATTATTGTTTTGATCAGATTGTTTTGCCAAAAAAGGTTTCTCTTGAAATATGAATGGATGCAGCTTACCTAAGTGACATCCTCTCAGCTGATACTTGCTAAAGTGTGGTGCTTTGCAGAGGAATTTGATTTCGTTGCAGTTCATTTCAATTGTATAATGATTGTAAGCATATTGTAGACAATCTTGATAGAGATTCTTGTTTTTTCCCCCCTGTTCAGTATTCAGTATAGTGATCCACAACATCTAAGCTTAAAAAATTTGTGTAAATAAATTAGAGCATATATACATACTTACAAGTGCACTTCTTTCAGTTGTATGATTATATGTAGTACTGGCCATTTTCTCAAACCTAAATGTCATTAGCAGAGAACAAAATGTATAAGTTAACTAGTATGCAGTTTATTTAAATAAGTATTTATTTACAGTACTAAAATGGGGACAATAAATATAACTTTATTATTGTGATCATAGATATTATTTGAAGATCTAAAGAACTAAATGTTCTTAATTTTTTAACACATTTGCTTGCGGACATTCTTCATGCTGCCTGTTAAATTTAAAGAGTATTCTGTCATGAGATATATGACTACAAAAACCCTTTGGATGTTCTGACTAGTAAATATAAAGGTTGTTAAGGTTTACATGTCTGTAGAATTATTATTTTGTAATTTTAGGTTAAAATGTATATAAATGTTCACAGGAAAGTGCATCTTAAATCCTGATGAACATGTCTGCTTTGATATATCCAGATATAAAGAGCTCATTTGCAAAAACAGATAACACTATGTTAGTTTTTTTTTTCAAAAACCATGTTTTTAATTACGTTATTGTGGTTTTATTGTGTTATTAGCTGTATTAGTTATCTTTGAACCTAATCAAAATGTTTTATTAAGATTGGAATGCACAATGAAAAACATGATTTTTGAAAATTGTTAAAAATGGAGTTATCTGTTTTTACAAATAAATTATTTCATATACACTTTCCTTAATACATTAATACACCTAAAATGTTGAACATGAAGCCCATAGACACAATTTCTTTATAAAGTTTTTCAATTAATTACCTTTTTGCTTTCTCAGGTTAATTTTAAATTGTCTTAAAATCATTTAAGATTTAAATTTTACATTAAGTTATAAATGTTATATATATATATATATATATATATATATATAAACATTGCACATTCAATTAAAATGAGTTTACATTGGCTTAGTACATGGTAATTATATAAAATATCAAAGTATTTGCCATAATACTTTGATGTGCGTATTTGTTTGTGATTATGGGCAAAACTTAATAAGTAATAATAAGGTAATAAATAATAAGGCTGACACATCTAATTATTTAATGACTCTTTGAATGCATTCTAATAATTTAAACATTGAATTTACGTATCGATACATTTGACTGAAAGATTTCTATTTGTAGACTTCAGAGCGAAGCAGCTTCCTCCAATCCAGCAGATGGCGATGATAATATCTGGACGCACTGTCACTAGCAGCCATAGTTGCGGTTACATCGTTGCGCTACTAAACCCAGAACCGCTCAGAAAACACTCATAATCTACACCGCAGGTTTAATTTAAATTTTGAGGTAAGGATTGCATTTGCATTTAAAGTTTTTTTCTTTTTCATTACTCTAATATTTCACCGAAGAAACCGACTATTGTTTTCTAGAATTCTGAGCTAATTGCTAACGCGAAACCAATGTGTGAAATGTAAACAATTCGTATTTCTTGATTCTGAGAACGTTTGAAGAGTTTATTAACCCAGTGCGTGCGGTTCACAAGCAAATGAATTTGACTTTGACTTTTTTTTTAATTTTTTTTAGAAGTGTGTTTGGATATCCATCAAAATGTCGTACATGCTCCCTCATCTTCACAATGGCTGGCAAGTGGACCAGGCTATTTTATCAGAGGAAGACCGTGCTATTGTTATACGATTTGGCCACGATTGGGACCCTACGTGTATGAAGATGGATGAAGTGTTGTACAGCATCGCCGAAAAGGTATTTCAGTGTCCTAGTAACTTATTCAACCACCGAGCTGAACGTGAACACCTCAGATCAGCTAGAATTTAGTGTACGAATATGTTTTGTAACCTTCATTACACCAATGTTTTGGAAATAATTATGTATTTTGTGTTGTTGTATGTGCCTAATATCACGTGTTCCCTCAGGTGAAGAATTTTGCAGTCATTTATCTTGTGGACATCACAGAAGTGCCAGATTTCAACAAGATGTATGAGTTGTATGATCCTTGCACAGTCATGTTCTTTTTCAGGTGAGTCCTCAAGCAGTATAATAACTAGAGACAGTTGGTTTATCCATAGTATTGAGCCAAGTCAGTCAGCATTTCAACAGACCCTGGACCACAAAACCAGTCTTAAGCTTTCCATTGATGTATGGTTTATTAGGATCGGACAATACTGGGCTGAGATACAACTGTTTGAAAATCTGGAATTAATAATTTTTACAAACATTTTTTTTGGATATTGCTAAAAATATACCCCAGCGACTTAAGACTGTTTTTTTATTTATTTTATTTATCCTTTATTTTACCAGGATAGTCCCATTGAGATATAAAATCTCTTCTTCCAGGGAGTCCTGGCCAAGATGGCAGCACAGAAAGTTTTCACATAAACAACATACAAACATAAAACTCAGAATCTTTCATAAAATTTTGTCCAGCACTCAAAATAACAACAAAAACTACTTAACCAAACATACACACGTTTCCCTTAGATTGGTCAATAAGATATTTTTTTAAACTTTTAAAGAGGGGAGTGCTTCTATCATTATTATACTCTGCAGCTCATTCCATAACCAGGGAGCATAGGAAGAGAAGACAGTTTTACCAAGCTCTGAACGTACTCTAGGAACCTTTAAAAGCAATTTAACCCTAGATCTAGTGCTATAAGTACAGGTGAAACAGAGGAAACAAGAGGAAACAACTTTGAATAATTCTCTTTCTTGCTTCTAAAGGAAAACATTTCTTTAAAAGAAAGAGGAAACCCAGTTTTGGTCTAAGCTTTTTCAAGACATTTTCAATATGTACATTAAAACCTAAATTTTCATCTAGCCATATGCCTAAGTATTTATAACCATTTACTCTTTCTATACAGTCCCCTTCTAAAGTTAAAATCGGGCAATCTGTTTTAATGGAACCACGGGTGAAAAGCATATAATTTGTTTTTTTTGTGTTTAAAACCAGTTTCAAATTTGACAATGACAGTTGCAAAGACTGAAAAGAATCTTGCGGAAACTCCATGGCTTGGTTCAAAGAATGTGCTACTGTGTAAATGATTGTGTCATCAGCATATAGATGAATTCTAGCTGGGGTTATCCCACAACCTATGTCATTGATATAAATAGAAAATAAAATTGGTGCTAAAACAGAACCCTGTGGGACACCTTTTTTAATTGTTTGTTCTGCAGATATAACACTTTCAACTGAGACACATTGAGTTCTTTCAAATAAGTAATTATTAAACTAATTTAGAGCTGTTTCACTAAAACCCACACAACTAAGTCTCTGCAACAGTAGTTTATGATCTACAGAATCAAATGCTTTGGAGAGATCTACAAATAAAGCTGCACAGTGCTGTTTACTATCCAAACATTTAATATCATTAGTGACCAGCCTGGCTGCAGTTATATTACTGTGACCTGATCTAAAGCCTGATTTGAAATTCATTTAAAATTTTATTTTCAGTTATAAACTGTTTTACTTGATCATTTATAAAAGATTCAAATACTTTTGCCATCACTGACAACCTTGAAATCAGATGGTAATTATTCATCTCGGATGGATCACCACCTTTTAACAAAGGTAGAATCATAGCTGATTTCCATGCACGAGGAATAACATTTGATTTTAAACTTAAATTCAAAATTGAAGTGATGGGCTCTGTTATAAGATCTGCAGCAATTTTTTAAAAGGCTCTATTTTATCAGATCCCGCTGATTTTTTACAATCCAAGTTTGATAAGGCTTTATAAACTTGTGAAGCTAAAAAAGGAGTAAAAGTGAACAGCTGAGAACAATGCGAAGCATTTGCCACATTGCCTTCTACATTATGTTCCTTTAAATTACCAAAGTCTGTAATTAAGTCAGCAGTGATAAAATGGTTGTTAAAAGCTTTTACAATATTTTCTTTGTCCCGTATTACACTCTCATTTATTTTTAAACAGTCCGGCAGACTGGTGGAGTTTTTTTTACCACCAATTGATTGGGTCAACTTCCAGAAATTAGTCGGATTGTTCAAATTTTCATTCATCATATTTATATAATAATCACATTTACATTTTTTTTTACCAATTTTGTACAGTTATTACTTATTGCCCTATAATTTACCCAATCCATATTATTATTTGCTTTCTTCGCTTTAGCCCATGCATTATCTCTATTTTTTATAAGAGAAGATATTGACTCATTAAACCAGGGATTATCTCTACTTCTTACTCTAAACCTTTTAAAAGGTGCATGTTTGTCACATATAGTCAAAAAAGTACATTTAAAATACTCCCATGCTATATCAACATCAGGTACCTGTGAAACGACATATAAATCCCTATTATAAATATCTTGCAGAAAGGCTTGATCATTAAAATGTTTAAATTATCATTTTAAAATAAAACGTGGTTTACTCTTTGGAATCCTACAATTCATTACACATACTATTGCACAATGATCACTTGCATCATTACAAAAAACTCAGAGAATCTATGAGGAGCATTGGTTAAAATAACATCAAGTAGCGTGGATTTAACTAGATCTTTATGATTTAACCGGGTGGGTAAATTTATCAATTGATCCAAACAAAGAGCGTCGCAAATACCCTTGAGTGGGTCAGACATTTGTGATAACCAATCCCAGTTTAAATCCCGAGTAAAATAAGCTCTGATTTAGTCCAGTTATGGAGAAGGTCCGTAAGTGAAGTAATAGCTTCACTTGAAGCCGAAGGGGGATGATAACATCCAACAACGATGATATCTGGACCATTAACAAAAACTAATTTAATTGCCAAAAGTTCAAAACAGTTTGGTTTGCTGATGGATAATATACAAGTGCAGTTTAGCTTAGACTTAATATAAACGGCAACTCCACTACCTTTTTTTGTTCGATCCGATCTAAAAACATTATATCCCTCAATATGTATCATGGTATTAGGAATTGACTTCTTTAACCATGTCTCTGATAAACCAATAATATCAGAGTTCGTTGAATCAGCCCATATTCTTAAGTCTATTTTGTTTACCAAACTGCGTACATTGAGGTGAAAAAGATGCAAACCATTACTAGACTTAAACTCAGCAGGATTTTGAAGCTGCGCATGTTCTGGGCCTGGATTAGGGTGGATATTGCCCGATATTAAGAGCAAAAGAAAGACCAACCAGCTCTTCCGTGCTGCGCCGGCTGTCGAACTGTCCCTATAGATGAACGTCGCATAGGGAGACAATTTTCCGTTTCCACGCACCCACAAACATCGCAGACCTCTCGATTTATCCCTCAGAATAAAAGGCGCCCGACCAAAAAGGCACCTCTCAACCCAAGGCCTCATGACAGGATCTCCATCAACTGGCTCCAGGGAAGTCACAGTGTTTGAAATAATCCACGAATACGATGCAGGTAGTTTCTGCGTGTGGCCAAATATTAAAATGTAATGGATTTAAACATTGTTTAATCAAAATGTAAAGTGAAACATCACCAGGCCGTTCGCGTTCTCTGCAGGTATTTGTTTTAATACATAGTGTATTTTTAATTTGTTTATGTTCATTATGTATTGGCATATTACATTATGTATTTTAACAGTGTTATTCAATACAATTAATAAGTAATTACTTGGTTTTATTTTATTTGAGCCAGTTATTATTGCGTTAGTATATATAGTTATTTTATATATAAATAGTCATACTAAAGCCTGGTTTTTACTTGGGTCTGTTTGTGTTACTAAAAAATATCAGATTACTCTGTCAAAATAATTAGTAGATTACTTGATTACCAAAATAATCATTAATTACAGCCTTAGATTAGTTAAAATGTTTCTAACTACAACTGCAGTATTTAACTTTTTGTAATTGAGACAAATATTGTGTCATTGAAAATTTCTTAAAAATAGTATTAAAAGATTGTCTTGTTATACTATTATACTTGTTAACCAAGTATCTGTATTTTGTCTCATCTTTCTGTATTGTAACCCCCATAGTGTTGATAAGCAGTGATATACCTCATAGTTTTCCAAGTCTATGATGCAGCTTTCATTGTTCAGGTCAACCATATATTCATGAAAAAAAAACAGTTTGAATAAAGAAAGCGATAACTTTGCCATAGTATCCTTTCAAATGTTAAAGTTTGCCAAAGTCATTGCATACTTTCCATGTGCTGCCCAGCCCCGGCCCTGGAAAAAAGTTCAGGCTCTGGATTTTTTTTTTGCTTTTAACCCTGGAATTGTATGTGGAACAATCTAGACTTGCTTGTTTTCTTCCCCAAAAGCACAGAATGGAGAGTTATCTCCACCTAGTGGTGAACTCTACAAATCCTTTATTCTTGTGGATTGACATGCTCTGATTTACCATTACTCATGTAAACATTTACTTAATGGTTGTAGTAGTTTAACAGTGCATATTTATGCTAATACATATTTCTACATTTGCTCATCTGTTTCAGGAACAAGCACATCATGATTGATCTTGGCACTGGCAACAACAACAAGATAAACTGGACCATGGAAGACAAGCAGGAGATGATAGACATAGTTGAGACTGTCTACAGAGGGGCGAGAAAAGGTCGAGGTCTTGTGGTGTCCCCTAAAGATTACTCAACCAAATACAGATACTGATCTCTGTGCTCTTATTTAGTTTCTGCGATTTTATTATTTTCATCAACATTGGACAAGATCTGAGCATTCAGCAGTATGGTCATTTGGACTATTAAATTCTCTTGTTTTGGATTTCAACTTTATATGTAAATGGGTTTACACCGTTGCAGTTATGGTCACCAGTCTTCTATAATTTTGTCTTTCTAACAATGTCCTTGTACATTAAATGGATGAATAAACGTTATTTGTGATTCTGCTGTCTGTATTTCTAAATTGTAATTTACCATTACAGCGCTAACATGCAAACATAACTTGACGATACATTTACATTTTGTTCTACAATGTAAACTGCACACACTCACAGTCCAAACATTCTTATCTAGTTACTTATTAAAAACTAGGAGTTGCAAGACTACTGATTTCTACTAGTCGATTTTTATTTTTAAAAAATGCTCGAGTTACTCAACTACTTGTGGTTCATGCTATTGTAAATAAAAACACATTAAATCTTTTTTTATCAATAAACGCTTATTAATTCATAGCCTTGTGCAACAGTTACATATGTAAATTGTCAACACTTCATAATTATGACATATTTAAATTTTCATGTAAACGCCAGTATTTGTATCTGTAACAATCACGTTTTTTTGTATCTGCATTCGTATATAACGTCGTATAGTTACTTGATAAGATCTTTTTTTCTTATAGTTATCACTAAACAAGTATGTCTTGTTTAACTAAAATAATTAATTTCCAAAATAATATTTATCATGCATGCAGAGAGATGTCATGACAAACGTTTAGTGATCATTTGAACACGGCTTAATCAGTTCAGTGCGCACATTTTCATTACGCAGAACTCTTTAAGCGAGTCTTTATATGAACAGCTCTAACCAAATGTGCGTGTGCCGGGCAAACCAGCAAAAGATAAAGATGCAAACATGTAGGCCTAATTGAAAATGTATCTGTATCTAAGTTGATTATTAGCCTACTCTTGAGAGAGAATTGGTTTGGTTTTTGAGAGACTGAGACGCGCAACGCGGCTATTTGGTGAGCTCACTTTGCTTATTCCTTTCATTAGTATCATATCATAGCCTAAGGTTTAAATCATTGCTTTTTAAATATATACAAATAATAGAATGTGTATGATGTATTATTATAGGTGATATTACTCTTGCCAAGCTCTGATTTCTCAGAGATCCACGGAGAGGCAACAGCAATGCTGTGTTTGATTTGTGCTCTTTTTTTTCTCCTAAAGTTTACATTCATTCACTTCACTCTCGTGACTTTAGAGGTCTGTGTATAATATTGCGGTGATCCCCTGGTTCAACTGTTATCTAGCAAACACCGGACTGTGCCAGCCGAATATCCAGGCAGAATTATTCCTCGTCTGTTATTCGTTTTTGAAGCCATTATCCGAGCCATTCCGAATAAGGTATTCGGCTTCAGGCACAACCCTAATTATTAGGCCTACATTGCATGTTTTAATCTTACATGCAACATAGATAAGGTCATAGAAAGTAACAGCTCCATGCAATATTGTAATCCTAAAATTCACGTCGTACTTGAAAACTCTTTGTATGCATTATGGTTAATGCATGCTTGAGTAGTCGATTGTTTCCGACTGCGTCGACTAGTGGTTGTAGTCGATCACTCGACTACTCGACTAGTCTGTGCAAGCCCTATTAAAAATATACGTTTTCAAAAATGAACAAATGAGCTTTCGGGCATGGATGTGTGTAATTTGCATTATCATCATGTGTCATCAAGTTATTTTTAATGTTCTTAAGATGTTTAAACATGCTTGATGAAGTTATGTCCCTTTAACTTTAAACTGAAGATAATGACTAATAATAATGAAAATAATGCCTTGCCAACAGTCAGTATTAAATTCTCTCATGACTCTTTTCTAATTTGAGATTTCACTTTTCAGGTGAGGTCAGATAGCATATATGCATAATGTATATGTGGTTTAAAGGGATGATTATAAGAATAAATCTAGGGTCCCAGCAACTCTGATGTGAATGCTTAACAATAACTAGTCAAAATGCCTTTACCTTGTCAGATTCTCCCAATACATGAATGCAGAATTAATTGCAGTCCATATCTGAATTTAATTAGTATATAAATGTAATTTGAAAATAAACTGCATCAAATGTCATTTTTAATGGAAACATTTAATTGTTGAGTTGATGTCAACCAATGGCCATTTTTTCTTCATAATAAAAAAATAAAAGTGAGAAATACCTCTTGGTTTAATTTATTATTGTCTAATGCAGTGACATTCATATATTTAACGTGCTGCTTAAATGTGTACAGTACGCTAAAGCCCCTTACCTCACTCGGACCTTTATTTTGAAAGCCATTACCCTTGTCTGAACACATGAGATGATGCTTGATGGCGATCTTCACAAACCACTGTTCTAAAGAGATACAGAGCAGTTAAATTTTAGTTAACTTCAAGACGTTAAACTGTTTTTGCTCAGTAAGTATGCAGTTGTTAACCATTGCAAGCTATATTTAATGAATTTCGGTGAACGAATTTAGGAGCTTTATTAGTTAGCGAAATATTTTTTATTATCAATAATAAAGTTAAAACGATGGTTGAGATCGATATTGTCAAAAGACAGGTAATGTTAAATCGTATCATGTAATATAGCTGTATTGCGCAAATATGACTTTGGTTTGTCAGCAATTACAGAGTTGGGAGGAGTTTATTTTCATTTCTGGAAGACAAAAACTTTTATCACATGTCGATTTTCCTTTCTTTTAGGTCAGTTCTTCTTTCACTGAGTGATTGGATCACTGTGCAGCAATGTCTTACCTTCCAACTCTCTTCAAATACGTCGACGATCACCAGGACGAGTATGTTGAGGTACTGAGATTATCTTTACTAACGTTATATTGCATTATATCAAATAGCCAAAACTTGGAAAAGGTGTATACTTTTAGCTAAGATAGTTTAGAATTTTTTTTAAAGTTATATATTTATTTATATATTTTCATGGGTGTTATTCAAAACATTTGATGACATGAATATGTTTTCTAATGGAAATGTGAACACCTTGTTACTGAAGCGCCTGGCTCAGTGGGTTGCTGTACAGAGTGTGTCTGCCTGGCCAGACAAACGAGGAGAAATCAAGAAGATGATGGAGATGGCAGCCAAAGACATTGAGAGACTGGGGGGAACTGTGGAGATGGTTGACATCGGCATGCAGAAGGTGTTTCATTTTTCTTAGAAAATCACAGTTAATATGAATCTCCGGTCATGGAATTAGATTTTTTGTTTTGTTTTTTTGATGTCAGGCTTTGGATTTTTTAGTGATAACAGCCTTTAGCTCAAACATCACAGGCTGCTTCCTGCTTGTCATTTTTGTGGTTGACCGTGTGACTGCGTGTGTCACATGCCCTACAGGATTGCAGTTGTGTAGTTATGCTTTTAAATCTGCTCATCTAAGGATCAGTTGAAAGTGAAAGGTTATATGCCTTAATTGGTGGTTCCACCCAATATTTCATCATTTTCCAATGTTGTTCCAAATATGCTATTGTTTTTCTGAGAACTTGTGTAGAGTTGGCTCCTATGTCTTGAGATAATGCAAAAATGTAAAAAGTTGATACACAGACATGATTTAAAATATTTAATGCATCGCCTTTTTCTTGATTTAATTTAGTTGCCATGTGGTGAAGAGATCCCTCTTCCTCCAATAATTCTGGGTAGACTTGGCTCAGACCCAGGCAAGAAGACTGTGTGCATTTACGGGCACTTGGATGTGCAGCCAGCTAACATTGAGGATGGCTGGGACTCACCGCCCTTCACTCTGGTTGAAAGAGATGGTATGAGTGTGCACGCACAAGTCATTGTTTTTTAAATAAGGTGTACAGTAGCGTTCTCTTGGGGTTGAGGAGACTGATGCTAGCATCAATTTATTAATGATGGCTTTGAGTGTATGGAAGAAACCGGTTAAGACCAAATTAGGTCTTCCAATTGATTTGCCTTCTGTGCAATACTCTGCAAGCAGTGTTACCTCCAGATAATATTTCACATTTGATTTGGCTAAAATTAGTCACCACTAGCATTTTTTTTTTGAAAGGTTTTTTTTTTTTTTGGTCCTGCTTGCGTGTGGCTGTTGACACAAAAAAAGGAAGAAATCTCACTGACTCAGCATGTTACATTTGTGTCCCTCCAGCCCA
Organism: Carassius carassius; assembly: GCF_963082965.1. Classification (NCBI taxonomy): domain Eukaryota; kingdom Metazoa; phylum Chordata; class Actinopteri; order Cypriniformes; family Cyprinidae; genus Carassius; species Carassius carassius. Next base: position 10,770,080 of record NC_081762.1, on the reverse strand, counting down.
AAGAGATTTCAAGACAAATCCTATTGTCTCTTTTTGCTGAGATAGATCTGACGCTTGAGCGTAGCCTTGTGACCTGTCAGCTGATTCCCATAGGTTTTTTTTTTTTTTTTAAAGCTGGGACAAATGTATATTCTTCTTAAGCAAACAGAAGTGTTCATTTTTGATTTGCACATCATTAAAACTGTTAATATTTATTGTTTTATGTAGCACATTCAGATCTGTCAAATTTACCCCCTTAATCTATTTTCTTTTCTTTTTCTGACAAAATTTCACAACTAGGTTCAAATTTCAAGATTCTCTAAAATGGTCTTTTTTGTGTGTGTGTAGTAATTCACTAGTAATCTATTACAACTGCAATAAAGTTAGAGCTTTTGTTAAATTTATACCAAGGCCATGCATCTGTGAGGGCTTCATATGCACTTTGATATGTTCTGTAAAATGCTTGCTGAATTGAGATTGGTAGATAGAAATGCTTTATGATCATTACAGTTTATGACATTTTATTTGACTGTGGCTCATTTAGGTAAAATGTACGGACGTGGATCTACGGATGATAAAGGCCCTGTGTTAGCCTGGTTCAACATCATTGAGGCCTATCAGAAGATTGGACAGGTGCAAACACTGTACTTTCTTCCCAATGATACCGTCTGCTTACTTATTAAGCCTGTATCACTAGTGCAAAGTCCTCAAGTATTTCAAACAGTACAACATATCAGTGGGTCAAGATGCAAGATGTTTAGCATGCCTGCATTACTTAATCTGGTTAAAGTAACTTTACATTTAAACAATACAGAATGTAAATTAAAAATTGCAGTTGTATGTGCACCTAGTGTGACTGAAACTGAGGTCAACACTGCATATCACTGTGCTCCCCTTATCAAGCCTCAGATTACCTCAGTTTCTCAATCATTATCAGCTGATTGAACGCTCACTGCTTTTAAAGTTCCCTGTTTGCAGACCGCAGAACAGTGCAAAGGTTGTGTTATGATCTTTGATCATCATTTAAAAAGTCTTTTGTCAAGCTAATTTAATTAACTGTAAGCTTAATTGTAATGTTATGCAGTGTTTTTATGATGCATGACAAATAATAATAGAACATTTATCCTTTATGACAAGTTTTAGAATAATAAAATGTTTAGTTTAAGGAAATACACATTTTCACAATTTATAGGAACTGATCTATAGATTTATAAATAAATATATCATTAAAATATATAGATCTATAAATAAATCTATAATTTATTTATGTTAAGTCTGTTATTTGAAGCCTTTCATTTAAAGGAATTTTGCACTAAAAACTAAATGTACTTGATCACAGGAACTGCCCATCAATATAAAGTTCTGCTTTGAGGGAATGGAGGAGTCTGGATCAGAAGGATTGGACGAGCTGGTTTTCTCTCGCAAAGACACTTTCTTTAAGGATGTGGACTACGTCTGCATTTCTGACAACTACTGGCTGGGGAAGACCAAGCCCTGCATTACCTACGGCCTGAGAGGAATCTGCTACTTCTTTGTTGAGGTAGGAGCTATTTTTTTACTTTAATGTCAAAAGAAACTTGAGATTTGTAACAGTGGTATTTCAAGTTAAACTCTTGACTTCACGTGTGAATATACTAACATTATGCATATAGCGGTTATAAAAATAAAAAATGTTCAAATCATGTAATGTTACTTAAACATTCTTTAATGAAAGATCTGATTAACAAGAACAAGTCTTATGTTTCCAGGTGGAGTGCTGTGACAAAGATCTTCACTCTGGCGTGTTTGGAGGATCTGTTCATGAGGCCATGACTGACCTCATAGTTCTGATGGGTGAGACTGATGTCTACATGTTCCTTATGTAGAAGGAGGGTCAGTAGGTTGGTCATAAAAATGTATGACAGGGATTTCCTTGGTTGTTTGATTACACTGGGATATCTGTCTCTTGTTGACCTTCTTAAGCTACATGTCAGTTTAGAGCAGTTGTCAATGATTTCCTCTTGATTAGCTCAACTCGCAATGATGAACCATAATAAATGATTGGTGCTTGTTTATGTGCCATTATTTCTTTGAAATATTTAGGCTCTTTGGTGGATAACAAGGGAAAAATTGGAATACCAGGGATAAACGACCATGTGGCTAAACTGACTGATGAAGAAAAGAAGCTCTACGAAAAGATTGAGTTTGACATGGAAGAATACGCCAAAGATGTTGGAGCATGCAAACTGCTGCATGACACAAAGGTAGACCCCATCTTTTCACATTATATATGTATATGTGTGTATATATATCCCGTATATTTCCCATTTTAGTTTAGCTTCAATTAGTACTAAAATACTAAAGTACCAAAATAACAAAAAAAAAATAAAATAAAATGTAATTCAAAATAACAACAAAATTAATATCAATGTTAGTAAAATAAACTGACTCAAATAGGGGTTTTAATTTATTTAATTTAATTTATTCTAAGCTATTGCAATGATCTTTTTTTTTTTTTTTTATATATATATATAAACAAGCATGTTTCAAAAATTGGTATTTCTAATAATGCTGCCGACATTTATATAAATTCATGTTTTATGCTCCGTTATATGTATATTAAGCCAGATAATATATTGGTTTATTGTGCAGGAGCAAATTCTGATGCATCGTTGGAGATACCCATCCCTTTCTTTGCATGGCATAGAGGGAGCTTTCTCTGAGGCAGGAGCAAAAACTGTCATTCCCCGCAAAGTCATTGGCAAGTTCTCTATCCGCCTGGTGCCTGATATGGATCCCAAAGTGGTGGAGAAACAGGTTTTTATCTTATCCAATCTCAACGATCATCTACATACCTTACAGACATGACAGTTGTGCTACAGACGTGCTTGTGCTCACATGTGCGGCTTCTCTTATAGGTAATTACCCATGTGGAGAAGAAGTTTGCAGAACTGCAAACTCCCAACAAACTGAAAGTGTACATGGGACATGGAGCCAAGGCCTGGGTGTCTGACTTTAACCATCCTCACTACATGGCTGGCAGAAAGGCCATGAAGACTGGTAAGACTCAACTTATGGTATGACTGTAGATAGAAGACTGTTATTCCAGTCTACATTCACATGAAATACCAGAAGTTCACATACAGAAGTGTGATGTAATATCAATTTGAATCTATTTTAGTTTCAGTTTTACTTCCTATTAGGCATGATCTTTTTTTTTAAAGCAACTATTAATTGATATACTGCATATAACTTTTGAAAACTTTTCAATTCTGAAATATCTAGAATAACGGTTTTAATACCCTTTTCTCACAGCATCGATACACTGATACCAGCTGTGCTTTCTCGAACTCTCTTCTCTCTGACAAAGAGCTTGTGTACACCACAGTGTAATGAGAAACATTTATAAACCTGTCGTCCAACGAAATACAGAATGACATATTTTACTTTTGACTGATTTTTCCTTGAAGAGTCTGTCTTGTCAAAGCATCAATGTGACCTATTTCCTTCTCATTCCCTCTAAACACAATTAATTTGTGGTTTAATGTAATTCTGGATCTTTCCCTGATGTTAGTATTTGGCGTGGAGCCTGATATGACCCGTGAGGGAGGAAGTATCCCGGTGACTCTAACCTTCCAAGAAGCAACCGGTCAGAATGTCATGCTGCTGCCTGTCGGTTCTTCTGACGACGGGGCTCACTCCCAAAACGAGAAACTCAACAGGTAATGTTTTACGCATAGCTATGTCTTATTTAGGGGTGGCTGTGAAACTGCAACTGCATATGATAGCAGGTAATCATTGCTCTCATAGGACAATCTTATTTATAAAACCTTCTTCTCGGATAGATGAGCTTGAAAATGTTAATGGGCATGTTTTAAATTTTTTGCCTTGACAGATCCAACTATGTTCAGGGCACCAAGATGTTGGGAGCTTACTTCTATGAAGTATCTCAGCTCAGCTAACCGGAACGTCTGATTCAACGTGACTAGACTGGTGTATTTTTAATTGTCTGAAGATGTGAATGAAGTGCTTGCATAAGGTTACGACCTCTAAAAGAAAGATTTTTTTATTCTGCCAAGGATGGCATACATTGAGGAAATGGTGGGAAATTGTGATAGTATGGATGCCAATGCAGTATCATATGTGTCATGTAAAAACAACAATCGCTCTTTGCTGCTAGATTTCTCAGTATATAGTCATTTTCAGGGTACAATATGTATTTCCACCCATCTCTCTATAAGGATCCATCAAGAAAGTGTTTTGAGAGGACTGGTGATGAATACAGTTTAGACCAAATAAGCATACATTGTCGTTTCAGTCTTATATATACCTTGCCCTGCTGTAGCACTAGTCTGTCTCCCAGTGTCTTAATATCCCATTTCAGATGGAGTTATCTCAGAAGAATTACTTTTGAGTGAACTGTCCCTTTAATATGGAATATAACAATCTGCTATCTGGTGTAATCTGTTTACATATAACAAATGCACTCCTATAATAAAATGCAAATTATCTCCTTAAAATTCAGCTTTTATTACATTTGATTTGAGTTTTTACTGTCATTCACTAAATGTAGACTTTATTAATTTGTATAGAATTGGTTGGAAAATGAAAACAATACTGGCCTGTGAGCAATGTTTTTTTTTTACAAACCCTCAAATGGTGATGTTTCATCCTGAAAATGATTTTTCACTTTCAACTTCTGTGTTCATTTTGATTGGGCTTTTAATGATTTGAGAATGTGCCAAAGATCATCTTGCGTCTCAGTGGAAGCAAGGAAATCTGACCTTCTGTTCCAACAAAAGTATACATAGTCAATGTCACAAATTTGCATATTTGTTTAGGGAGCAAGGAACAGTAAAGAATATCACACAATATTATGACAATTTAAAATAAATCTTTTGTAGCATTATATATTTCTCTGCTGTCACTTTTGATCAACTTAATGCAACCTTGCTGGATTAAAATAGTGTGTGTGTGTGTGTGTATATATATATATATATATATAATATATATATATATATATATATATATAATATATTAGTAATACTGTATATATAAATTGCATCAACAGTGACAGCAGAGACATTTATAATGCTACAAAATATTGTCAATTGTAATATTCACAATATAACAATTTTTACTGATCAAACATTAAAAAGTATTTTTTTAAATTTTTCTTAATTTTTTTCTCACATGACTTATGAGTCATTGAATTTAAAATAGCTGCATCCAATATATATATCTGGACCAATCTATAGTTAAAATCATTGTAAAATGCTTTTTTATGCAGCTGGCCACCTCATTTGATTTCTTGTTTGAGTAAATATAAACTCATACACATCTGAAAAACAAATCTAAACACTTTAGTTAGATGACATCCTTTACTCATCCTTCTATTTTACAATGGTGCGTGCTGATGTCTGATGCTCACAGGTCGACTGACAGCACACCGGCAGCTCTGCCCTCTATGAGCGGTAGGTCACATTTATCCCGTACCTCCTCCGTTATAGCCCCAGGAACGGTGCAGCCACAGCCAGGCGAGGTAACGTTAGATGAATCCAAATGGACAAACTTGTCTGGTGGCGCTATTTTCCCATGACACCCAGTCTCTAAATGTGACCAGACAGCCTATCTGCCCTTAAGAATGTTTTTTACGTCTCTCCCTCTCTTCTGCTTGTGTTCGGAACAGTTTCAGTCCATCTGACTTTTTTTTTTTTAACACACCATGTTGAAGTGCACATCGGTTTTGTGAGAGATCTTGGCCTGTGGCAATGGCTGTCAGTAGGAAGAGTTGCAGAGCAGGAGAATTTGAATACGGAACTGTTTACCAGGCCTCGCTGTAAGGAGCAGAGTCATATTTCATCAGGTCTTGTTCAAGAATATCAGACCTCTCAGCAAACACAGGTTGTCCTGTCTGTGATCTAAATTTGGCCATGAAAAGGAATTGCTGGTTTGATGTTTGACAAGGTTCGAATGCATTGTTGAGCTTAATAATGCAGAAAATGATCAGTCGTTGCAAGCTTGTACCAATGCAATACTTGACCCTAGTTGTTTCCTTGTAGAAGCATCAACCTTTTTTCGCCGCCTTTTAGTAGACAAAAGTAAGCTAACATAGTTATGTACTAGCTCATTGTTTATATTCACTCCCAGGCCCAATAAATAGTCTATTTTGTGGATTTCTTGTGAGTGTCAAGTAGTTGTTTTTTCTGATTTTTGCCACTAGATGGCGACAGATGCTTATGTTATTTTCAGAATCCATGCATGCGGTTTTCAGTTTAACAACCAGGTTCCATACACGCTGTGCGTGCATTTAAATTTGAAGCGCTTCTTAAACCATATTATTATTATTATTATAATTATTATTTTAAATAAATTAAAATCTAGTGTCAAAATATCTCGTCTTAACTACTGTAAAGTGTAAGGAAACGAATATCAAAATTATAAGTGTAAGAATATTTCAGAATCGTGCCATATTCAGATTAGTTTGTTTATAACAGTTGTGGCGAATATCACGAGACCACACTTGGTTTTTAGTATAACCGTTAATGATATTTATTCATTCAAACACTGTAGTGGCCGTAGCATTTTGTTTTAAATTATGCTTAGCAGGAAAAGCCATTGGCTTTGTGGTTGTTCCAAACTTCTGAGTGATGGTTTCTGCTGACATAACGATAAATCCTTCAAATCCGCCCGAACATTTTTTAGGTAAATCGTTCATATTTAATGTGCCATTTAAACACGACAAATGCTGTATGAATATATGTGTTTATATATATTTTTTACAGTCTATGGTTTATAGTCTATTCAGAGTTGAATCGTAAATGCCTTTTCAATTATAATTCAGTTTCTGAATTTGAATGTAGCTAACAGGATTCCAATTCGAATTTTAATGTAAGGAAATCATATGAAAATTAAGTGAAATTTAAGGCAATTTCGCCAAGACAGACTTAGAATTTTTGCTTGGTATAAACATTTAAAAAACCTTGAGGACAGAAAGACAGACAGACAACTATAGAAGTAATTCGAATTAAGTTAATTCTAATAAATTATTGTAGTTGTATAGTGAATAAGAATGCCTAAACCCTTCATTTCCCAGAATGCATTACTACAGTATACTGAATTTCTTTAAATTACAATTCATCAATTTCCTATTCCTGACATTAGGATTTACATATTATTTTAGTAACTTCCTGTCAGTTTTTTTACAACCCTGGTAGTAGCAATCATGTAGCATTTGTACATTTACCAAAGTATTGTTTATAATGCCAACCAATTTCATTGTATTTTCCCATGTTAAACCTCAAACATGTAGACCCATGCTACACCGTGTTTTTGTCTATCGAACATGAGATGTGCGGAAAAGAAGAGACAGTAAATCAGGATCGGTCTCACCTGCAGCCAGCCTCCATAAAACTGAAGGAGGGAGTTGAGCTCCACTAGTTTTATGAGGTCTGGCTCATTACCAGATTACATTAGCTTGTCTCTCTTACACATTAATAAAAAAATCTTAATCTTTAAAAGTTTTCAGCAGTGTTTGCCCTTTTCCTTTCAGTGAAGTCAAACATTTCCTGCCTATAAAGCCCCGTCTTGCTGATGGAAAGAAGCCAGGGCATGTGTCCGTGTTTACCTCACAGGCACCGGGTCGCATGCTCCTTTCACGCTGATGTCAGATTGGCACGACACATGGTAAGCACTTAAGTAAGTCGCCTCACTTTTGAGCTCCTTCTTTACACTGTATCAAATTTATATGGACATACCGTCCGGCATCTGTATCTCCTTGATGTCTCTCTCTCATGTGTTGTCAGTTGCAGCATGCCTCGTAGCACGACTCATTTCAGATTTTTTCAGTTCTCTAAAGCCGTTGATCAGCATACTAAATGATGATTTCTGAACAGTCTAACACTCTCCTAACACTCTAATACAATTAGGCCAAGACAGCTCGCCTGGTTATGTTTAATGGGGATGACATCAGAGGAGATAGCAGAGAATGAATAAGTCATTCTTGGTCTCATTTCAAATGTGAAAGATTCATACCAGTAATTTAGATGACAGTATTAATTTAACATGACACTGCATTAATGGTCGATTTTAGATTCACAGAACTCATTTAAGTGGAATGGACTTCCTTAATTTGATGAGATGTGATGGCAGCGCGATGCCACCTCTCTTTCCATCTCTCTCTCCCTGCGGCATGGCAAGCACACACACATGCACAGATATAAACCAAGTTTTAGCTGGTGTCCTCAACACGCGTGGTATCTGGGTGAGCGTGTGTGTCTGCATGTGTTTTGAAACGAGCACACTTTTTTGCATTGATGGTTGCTGGCTTTTGAGTGAATATTTCTATTCGGAGGTTAAGGCACTCAAATTTGATGTATTTAGATGGCATCTGTAACTAAAACACACATCTACATCACTATAATTTGAAAAGATCGTACTGCAT